>NW_027497330.1:0-59232 GCF_021521415.1 Bidens hawaiensis | reverse complement strand
TGTTCAACTGTTCCTGCACGATTAAAGCAGTTCATTAAAATCTGGGGACCAAAGACCGATTGGTCTTGGGTCGATACATTCCGTACCTTGGCTGTCCAAAGTTAGTATCATAATAATTTCCGTGAGTCCTAACAGGATACTTTGTTGTGGATTGTCTATGAGGCCATCCAAACCTTCGTGAATCAAAAGAATTATTACTTATGGTTTGTTTGTTAGCTGTGAAAAACTGAGATCTTTTTCTTTGAAAACCTGAATTAGACCAATTTCTTAATCTAGATGGGTTTTCAGTTTTACCATTATAGCGATTACCGTTAGTTCTTTTCTCAGATTTTGAAGGCCTCACACCTCTGAATCTCTGCTTCAGAGGGCAATCAGCAACTAGGTGTCCTAATTGATTACATCTAAAACAACTCCTGTGTTCAACTTTCTTATCAAAAGTTGTCTTAGATGTTGAGGCAGTATTACTGCCCATTTGTCTCACATAAGGTGGGACATACGGGTTTAGTGGAGGCTTCTTTTCAGGAGTTTTATTTTTCTCTCCACTTTTTGGTAATACTTCCTCTTGTTTTGTCTCACTCGACTCAGAAGACTTGTCTGAGTTAGAGGAGACATGACTCGGCATTGAAATTTTAACACTAGCAACAGGCTTACTAACTTCTGGTTCTTTAATCGTTACTTTAACCGGAACTGTCTGACCATAGTCAACATCGACAGATTTCTGATTACTAGGGTCATAAGTGTAATTATGATTGAAAGGTGGTGGAACTTCATGATAACCAATTCCTCCCTTTTTAACTGGGGAACCTTGATCACTAACGAGGTGATCAAGTATAGCAGTGGAATTTCTGAATTTTTCAAGTTTCCTGTTGAGTTCCACCACTTTTACCTGGTGATCAGCTATCTGCTTATCCCTTTCAGCTATTAGTTTGGTTTTCTCTTCTAGTACTTCGTAGCTAAGATCAATCATTTGAATTTTTTCAGCAAGTTTTGCTTTAAGACTTTTAATATCTTTTCACTAGCTTTAATTTTTACTTTGTAACTATTTTCTCTAGCTTTAGTGAAATGATGATCTTCTTTTAAAGTTTTAAATTTCACATCCAAACTAACAAACTGATCAGTTAAAGTTGTCAGTTGTTCAGACAGATGTTCACACTTAGTACAAGGGAGTTCGGTACTTACCTCGGAGAGCTGGTCTGCCACATCTGCCATGTAAGCTTCATTTTCGCCAGTTCCCTTCTCGCTATCTGCAGTTTGGATGTTTGCTAAGTTGGCCTGTTCAAATACTTCTTCAACATGCAGATTCCAGTTGTACTCTTCGTTCTGTCTGGAAATCATGGCTCTATAGTCATTACCACTACCACTCTGCTGTGTAGATCTGTTTTGACTGCGTTCTACACGTTCATTTTTGCACTCTTTTGCAAAGTGGCCATTCTGCTGACAAGTGTAACAGCGTACCTTCTACTTATCAAACCCTGGCCTCTCTCTGACAAACTTCCTGCCAGTCTTCTTCATGAACCTCTTAACCCTTCTGACAATCATAGCCATCTGCCACTGCAGATCCATCTCCTCTAGATCATCAGCATCGATCTGATCATAGTCTTCATCCAAGATTGCAGGATCAACAATCTTACCCTGAATGTAGTTCTCATACGAAGCAATAAAAGATGCATAGAGAGCAAACTGCTGTTCAACAGATTTAACACTCATGGGCATCTTCGAGTAGTTGTTGTTTGACACACTTGGGGAAAAACTACTCTTGGTCGCTTGCGGTTGAGAAGCATTTGATCCTCCAGCTACAAAGCACACATCACCGTTCATGTTGAGAGATACATGTCCTTCATGTGTTGAGCTAGCGCCTGACTCTCCCTTAGAGTAATAAGCAGATGATTCAGCTTTAGAACTTGATCCTGAGTTAACCTTTGCCCCATACATACCCGAATCTTGAACCTGATCGGTAGGTGTCTCCTTTCGTACCATGTTCAGTTCAAACGTTCTTAGCTTGTTAACTGCTGTCTCCAGGTCATAGTCATCAAAGTCTTTGTCTTCTCTCATCAACACAGTATACATCTCCCATTTTGGTGGGAGAGCATCAAGAAGCTTTTCAACAATCTCATCTTCTTTGTACGCAATTGAATAGTTGCTGAGTTCAGTCATCAGATGATAATATCTAGTGATGATATCATCAAGTGATTCATTCTTCAGATACTTGAAGACCGAGAATTGGGTTTTTAGAAGTTTAATTTTCGACGCACGAATTCCCACGTTACCCTCAAACCGGTTCTCAAGTGCTTCCCAAAGCTCTCTAGCAGTTTTATACTTTCGGAAAGTGTGAAGTATCTCTTGCGGAAGAGCCATTGTAATTGCTGCATGAGCTTTGCTTTCGGCCTCATACATTTTCTTCTCCTCTTTTTCCATCTCTTTGTATTTCTTGATCTGATCACGACCTTCATACTCAGCAGTAGGTGGAATGTAACCATCTTGTATGCACACCCACATCTTGGCATCTTGATACTTGACATATTGTTCAAAACGATCTTTCCACGCTACGTAATCAGTTTTCTTAAGCATCTTAGGTGCCTTTGTAGCCGAACCTGCTTCCACTTCCATCTTAACTAGTTCCGTAATGTTGATTGACGACATCTTTCACGAAACCCAAAGAAACTCGAAAAATAAAAATTTTATTTTAAACAGTACTGTAGGCGAAGTTGAGGATAACTTCGCTGGTAAAGGCGAACTTGAGAAGGTAGGCGAAGTTGTGGATAACTTCGCTTAACCTTATATCTTCGCCGAAACCCTACGAACAGTGACGGCAACTTCGCCTGATGAACACGATGAATATGCAGGTTAGTTTTCTAGATTTTATGAGGTTTGTGAAGGTGTTATGGATTGTTTATGATTGTAGGAGGTGAGTAGGACACAAAAACTCAGAAAACTCGTCCCGCGAATAGTCGAACGGAACGATTTCTACACCCGCGTGATAATCCCAAACCACACAATCGAGCAAATGATCTAATACCAATTGTAGGTTCCCAGCCGGATCTACACGAGATATCTCGTTCTACGTAGGTGCGGAATCCCTACGTAAGACGTTACGAGTATAGAAAACAATATGAGTTACCACACGATACGATAACCAAACACACGTTGTATTCCAACCTTAAACACGTGATACTATGATCACCGGATACAAAACTCTCTGACTCGAAACAAAACTGTTAATCTATCTGTCTCTATAGAATAAGCCGTAACAAACCACTTAAATAGACACGACAACTTCGCCTGGTATGTTCAGGCGAAGTTGTCCCTAACTTCGCTTGACTAACAAGTTCGCCTATATCAGTGAACTTGTTAGCAACTTCGCTTACCTACAAAACTCAAATATAACTAACACGATTACAGACACTCGACACTGAACTACTGACATTATGCACCAACACAAATGACTTAATTTTTCAGCAAAAAATAACTACTTGAGACCTTTCCCTATAAAAATCCTTCTTTTAAGCTTCTTAAAAGCTTGAACGGAATAATCTTATCATATCTCTACACCATTAATCAACTTGCTCATGTTTTGACCAAAATATAGTATTTATGCAAAATTCATTATAAATTTCATTGAATCACTTAATTTTGACATAAAACACATTTTGACACAAACAGTTGCTTCACATACTCAAATCTTAATCATTCTTTCATCATCAAGAAAAACAGACTGTACTCACATTCAATGTCTATTCTATCTTAACAACTTCAGAAGATCAGATTAATAACATATTCAAGTAACCATATACATGTGATTACTCATGACATTATATAAGCAATTAATCTCACCTAAACAGATCAAACTACTTATCATAACATCAGATCAGTTAACATGATAGTCAAGAATTATCATCAATTTCAAACAAATTGCACAGATAGTTACTTAACCACCTATCAGTTAACTTCAAAACAGTGACATAATCAAAACATATTCAATCAACATTCAGTTGAAACATAATCAATATGTGTAATCTCTAGGAAAATAATCAGTTATCACAGAGAGACACACATAGTGACTGTTAAGTCACATAACATAGAACATACTCAGTAACATATTTAGCAACATATTCAGCAACATATTCAACATTTGTGACCTCTTCTAAAATATTCAAGTAGCACATAGAGGTACACAACCAATCACACATCCTTAATCAGATTTCATCAGAGTTGATCATTCCCAGGGCTTTGAAAAGAAAGTTGAACCTGGTTCTATCAAGTGGTTTGGTGAATAGGTCAGCCAGATTATCACTTGTATCAACTCTTTTCATTTCAATCAAACGTTTTTCACTGCAATCTCTGATGAAGTGATATCTGATTTCAATGTGCTTAGTCTTAGAATGTTGCACAGGATTCTTAACTGTAAAATATGCAGCTGTGACATTCATGACAAAACGGGGTACACTATATTCTTTACGTAACAAGTAAACGATAAACCGGTTAATTCGTAGTGCTTAAACGAGTAACCGACCGATACTAATTATGACCCGTATACATACTGAGGGGTCATATACGAGTTATATATATATTATAGAGGCTAATATATTGATATTTAGGCCTCGGTACGTTTAAAACTCTTTAAACGAAAAAGGTTTCGTTTATTGATACGCTATAAGCTTAAACGCAATCGTTAATATCAAAACAAGCATTGTAGCATCCGTTAAGCCGAAAAAGATTTATAAAACACTTATATGACATGTTCTAAGCCATCCGTGAAAATATTTTGGAATTTTACAACGAGTCAGTACGTTTTTCTTATTTTACAAAAATAAGCTGAAAAACACTCGTTTTCACGCTATTTCTCACACCCGAATTAATTTTCTTGCGAAAAACCGAACCCGAACTAAACTTAAAATGGGCTTTTCATGTTTGGGCTGGTATATATAAATTAATGGGCCAAAACAGCCCATTAAAGCTCCATATGAAGTTCCGATCGGCATTTTTTTTACCCCCCCACATGTATTTTCTTTTATAAAGCTTACATCACAAGTTTCTTTATTCATTTCAACACATCACATATTTTCAAGTCCAGACCAGCTCCAACCTGTTCTTTCTCAAGCTCCTTTCAAAAACCCTAAGGTAAGGTTCAATTTTAACAAGTTTTAGCAAAGTTTGATCCATATGATTATCATATAAACATGTTTTGATTAGTGTTAAACATGTTTAACCATCCAAAAACCCTAAAAATCAAGTAAAATTATGTTTTGATGTTAAACATGTTTACAAACCTGGAACATATACTTTTTTGGTCAAAAACGCGGATTAGAACATGAATACAACGTTTTTACGGTTAGAAAGTTCGGTTTGAACCCAAAACCGAAACTCTAATTATCAAGGCTGTTACATGGATGATTTATGCTTGGTTTGATGTTATATGATATGTAGATATACTGAGTTTGCAACCCGAGACCCGGAAAGACGTTTAAGCTAGCAAAATTCACTAAAAACCGACAAGGTAAACCCGTAATACTCGTTTAGGGGCTGTTTAGTATTAGGTTGTGACGTGCTTGTTGTTAGCTTGTGAAAATTGGCAGGGACATTAGGGATCATATAAATGAGTCTCTGTTCAAATTTGGTATTTTTTCGATAAACGGAGAATATTTGGCGAATTTATTCCGTTTATGGGCGTTTATTTGGGAAAAATAGCAAAACATATTGAAAAATTATGAAACTTGGTTTTGGAGTTTGATATGGGATGGTAAGATCACTGGTAAAGTTTGGGAATTATTGGAAATGTCTAAGTATGGTTTGTGCAGTCATGGTGGAACCGAGTTTTAACAGCCGAAAAACGCACAAAAAGGCATTTTGTCAAAAGAGTTAGGTTCTGGAAATTTTGCAGGGGCTATGTAGTCATATTGAGACCATTGGTAAAAATTATGGGATTTTTCGGAGGTCGTTTGATATAAACGGGCCATTTATTACATGATTATAACCTATTAAATGAATTTTTATAAATAAATAAATAATCATAAAATTTCTGGAAATATTTTTATAAAATTCTCCATGTCTTAATGTATTTTTACAAAAATTTACATAATTTATATGTAGTTACATATTTAGTTATGATTTATTAAAGATTTAAATTATAATTGTTTTAACGAAACCGGCAGTTTTGTGTTTAACGGACTGACTGGTATGTCAAAATGTCAAAAGTGGTCAAATATCATATTTTTGAATGATATTGATAAAAACGAACTTTTTACGAGAATTCCGGACAATTCGGGTGGATTGTACGCGTTTTGTATAAACAAACCCGTGTGAAAACAGAAACGAACCCTGCGGTCAAACCAGACACCGAAACCTTAAAATTCTTTTATAAATCAAATCATTTTATCAACCAATATATTTACTTAAGTTTTATATGATCTTACCTAATCCCGAAACGTATAAACGATCAACTGAGCTAGGCTCGGAAAACGGTGAAACTGAGCCAAATCCAGTTTTAAACATTTCATAGTATACAACGTCACAATCTAAGACTATGGTCATGCTCTGGGCCTAACAGCTATACCCAGATTATCTATACAGCCCGACTTAGCTTGAACACTGTACTAGTATTAACAATACGATACCGTTTATAGGAATCAGGCTATAAACGAGACATCTGACTATTTGATACGTGATTTCTGTGCGAACTACAATAAGGTGAGTTTCACGACCCCCACTTTCTAAACTGTGTTACGAACTTTTGGGGTGAAAAGCATGTTTACATAAACTGTTATACTTGAAAACGTGTGATGATGTGGATTATCTAAGTACTAACACTTGACAAGTCCCCACAAACACAAGTGATTAACTTCGTGCCGGTGGCGTGTGGATAGTACTATCGGTTTGACAAACCCAACTGTGACAGAGCCGGTGGGGTAAGCCGGAACATATGTAAAACCAGTTGCACATTGTCATTATATTTACATACTGCTATGTGGTGTTAGACATAGTACATACATGGGGCAAATTGGCTGTTAAATGCCAACGGGAGTGCATGGGCAGTGGAGGCCATGTGTTTTAGCTCGTTTCGGTTTCACTTGTGGCTTAGTATAATACATCATACACAGACATATATACATACACACTGTAAACTTTACGAACTCGTGTACTGATTTCATTGATACTCGTGAAACTTGAAACTCACCAATTAGACGTAGTTGACCCGTTTTAACATGCTTTTCAGGTAAAGCAAAAGTGGAATGATTTGCTTACGTGCTTGGTGTTAGGAAGAAAGTTGAATAGCTGTGAATAGACGCTGATATAATACTGTATAAGAAGCTCGTAAACCGGTTATGTGTTTTTCACCCAGTTTGTAAACATAGTACCTACCAATGTAATATGATGTAATTTAGTGGTTGAATTTTCTTTATAAACAATGTGGTTGATACCAGTGTTATCTGTTACATTCCCGTATTACGCTTCCGCAACTACATAGTCGGGGTGTGACAGAAGTTGGTATCAGAGCCATTGGTTATAAAGAATTAGGATGTCCCTTAGGATACCCTAAAATAACCGCAGGCTCGATTAACTCTGGGAATAAAATAATATTAAATAATATACACGAATGATTCTCGTGATGAACGCGAATGGACAAGTGGGTTATTATGGTCCGGAACGTAATAACAGGCTTGTTTGTACGAGGAAATTCGAGAAGAAGTCGATAAACAATCGAGTAGGTAAAAACAGCAACATATGTGTATAAAATATAATAATAAATAAATATTTGTGTATATAAATGATTATTTGTGCTTATGTATGTAATACCTATATGTATTTTACTATAATTAATATAGAAGGATATTATTCTTATCACTAACCATTGTGAAGGAATATGCCAAGATCCACTGATCGTGTACCCAATACCCTACCAACAAGGCCTGAGGAGGAAGAGGAGGATCCGGAGGAAGAACCGGAGGAGATACAAGAAGGTGCAGATGTGGTAATTCCACGTGAGGTACCCGCAGATCAACCCGACTTATCGGGTTATCGTTGTGACACCTACCCCCCTAGGGAATCCCCTAGGAATGTAGTAGAACAGGGAGCTACTAGTGCTTATCGTTCACCTGTTAGAGCACCCAGATCCCCTACTCCACCCGTACAGTATACACCAGTACCTCCACCCACTATTAGAAACCGTCGGACTGCTCGCATTTCAGTGCGTCCACCTGAGCACACCTTTTCCCCACCTCGATCTACGTACCATAGGGGAGAAACATCGCGTGTCCGGGTAACAGAGATACCTGTTCCTACTTGGGGTTTACCCGCCCCGGTACCCGAGCCACCTCGTCATTCTGATTCAGCATGGTTTGGTTTAGCCACTGATCAGCTCTTAGAACACTCACATACGATAAATAGCCTAAACCAGCATAGACACGATATGTATGATCACATGAGGTATATGCAGCAGGAAATCAAAATTGTACAAAGATCCAGTGCTGACAGTCACGGGCGTCAGGATCGAGCGATGATACTACTGGGGGCATGTTTAGCGGTTAATGCGGCCCTAGTGGCTGCTGTTGTTTGGTTGTGGTTCCATGTTGCAAAGAACGGATAGGAAATCGTAGTCTGGTCTTATGTATATAGTCTGTTGATATCCCAAGTAGCATTTTGTACAGCGTGTTGGGCTGACTTGGGAGTTGTTTGTGGTTTTTACTATCTAAAGCACTGGCCCTTATCGGGTTAAGTCTACTTGTCACTTGGTGACAAATTTTGATACGCATATACAAGCGCTGGCCTATACCAGGTTAAGCCTATGCGCTAATTTTGGATGCATATGTACAGTAATGATTATAATTAATACAAACGTGTTTTCTTTGGCATAGTTATGTGTTGTGAAAGTGTGATATCGTAAAGTTGTGCTGGTCATAGTGAAACGATATTGATTATTTTATAGAATGGCCCCGAAGAAAACAAACACTTTGTCTGAGGCGGAAGTGGCCGCAATGATTGCTCGTCAACTACAAGCAGTGATACTAACAATTGTAACACAAGTCACTGCTGGCATACGTGCTAACAATACTGTTAATCAACCCACGAGCACCACCACGGCCACTGTTAATACACCTCCGCCGGACACTAATGTAGCCCCGGGTGTTACTACCCCGGTGAATACTGATAATGTTATAAATAATAATAACACTCTCCCAACTATGAATGTCACTGGGAACCCAGAACCTGTTGTGCACCCTGATAATATCCCGAACCCTGTACCGGTTGTTAACACAACTAATAATAATAATAATAACCGAGAACCCCCGCGTCAGGAGTACTCATACAAACAATTTACATCATGTAAACCGATTGAGTTTAAGGGCATTGAAGGACCTAGCGGGCTAGTCAAGTGGATAGAAAAGACCGAATCAGTAATTAATATCAGTGAGTGTCCACCGAACCGCGTAGTTAAATTTGCTACCAGTATGTTTCTAGACCAAGCGCTGATGTGGTGGAACACAGTAGTCCAAATAAGGGGACAAGATGCCATTAATCGTATGTCATGGACTGAATTAAAAACCCTTATGTTAGAGCATTTTTGTCCTAAAAGAGAAATTCAGAGGTTGGAACACGAGTTATGGAATTTGGAAATGAAAGGAGCGGATCATGTGGGATACACGAATCATTTTAACGAACTGTCCCGCTTAGTTCCGTGGTTAGTTACACCGGAAGCGAAACGAATTGAACGTTATATCTGGGGACTGACCCCTGCTGTGAGAAGTATAGTGAATTCAGTTGGCCACCCGACATTAGAAAGTGCTGTATCTCAAACGGGTGTCGTTACTTTTGATCTGATGAGAAGTGGAGTAATAAGGATGCCAGGTGAAACAACAAGTTTAAAACGAACTGATTATGGGACGAGGATGCAAGGAAACCTTCAAAACAAACGGACTCGTCCGAATACCCGAAGTTATGTCATGACCAGTTCTAATGTAAAACAAGAGACCTATAAAGGGATGTTACCGGAGTGCAAAAGATGTAATCTTCATCATGTGGGTGATTGCAAACCGATCATCTGTCGAAAGTGTGGAAAAACGGGACACTATGCCCCTAACTGTAGAACCCCTACCAACACTGTTAACCGTCCACCGCAATCAACTCAACTCCCTCGATCTCAACCAAACCGCCCACAACTCAACCAACAAATCCCACCTACCACGAACCTCCGTGCTTGCTATGAATGTGGCAGTACGGAACATTTTCGGAGATATTGCCCTAATTTGAACCCGAGTACGGTGAAAAGGCAGAACCAAGCACAAGCATCAACCTCCAACACAGCTAAGGGACGCGCATTTGTATTAGGACCGGGTGAAGCGCGTCAAGATCCGAATGTGGTGACAGGTACATTCTTAGTTTCGGGTCAGTATGCTTCAGTTTTGTTTGACACGGGTGCCGATAGAAGTTTCGTATCTGTTAATTTCTTACCTTTAGAAAATATGCCGGTTAGTGAACTAACAAAACCATATACTATAGAACTCGCAAACGGTAAATCTATACTTGTTAACCGAATAGTCCGAGACTGTTCCCTTATCCTAAACGACCACCCATTCCTTATTGATTTACTCCCAGTGGAATTGGGAAGTTTCGATGTTATAGTCGGTATGGACTGGCTATCTAAGTATAAAGCTGAAATTGTCTGTAAGGATAAGACCGTTAGAATACCTCTTTCGAATGATGAGGCTATAATTGTTCAAGGTGAAAAATCTGGTACGGTACTGCCTCTCATATCTCAACTTAAGGCATTGAGATATTTACGCCAAGGTTGTACGTTATACTTGGCGAGTGTAACAGTTAAGGAACCTGAGGAAAAACGATTGGAAGACATCCCAGTGGTACACGAGTATTCAGATGTATTCCCCGATGAGTTGCCTGGTTTACCACCGACCCGACAAGTTGAATTCCGTATTGACTTGATACCGGGAGCAGCACCCATTGCTAAGGCACCTTATAGACTTGCGCCTTCTGAAATGCAAGAACTGTCCAACCAGTTACAAGAGTTACTGGACAGGGGTTTTATTCGCCCTAGTTACTCACCGTGGGGAGCACCAGTGTTGTTTGTAAAGAAGAAGGATGGGAGTTTTCGTATGTGTATTGATTACCGGGAATTGAATAAAGTGACTATAAAGAATAGATACCCCTTACCTCGAATTGATGATTTGTTTGATCAGCTCCAAGGTGCGAAGTATTTTTCAAAAATTGATCTTAGATCTGGTTATCATCAAGTAAGAATTCAGGAAGAAGACGTACCAAAAACAGCCTTCCGAACTCGGTATGGTCACTATGAATTTTTGGTTATGCCGTTTGGGTTGACGAATGCACCTGCAGTGTTTATGGACCTCATGAACCGAGTTTGCAAACCTTACCTTGACAAGTTCGTGATAGTGTTTATCGATGACATTTTGATATATTCGAGAAGTAAGGAGGAACACGAACAACATTTGCGGGAAACCTTAAAATTATTGAGGCAAGAGAAGTTATACGCAAAGTTGTCCAAATGTGAGTTTTGGCTGCAAGAAGTACAGTTTTTGGGACACATTGTGAACCATCAAGGAATCCAAGTAGACCCAAGTAAAATTGAGGCCATTAAGAATTGGCAAGTGCCTAAGTCACCAAGAGAAATTCGTCAATTCTTAGGACTAGCCGGGTATTATAGAAGATTCATTGAAAACTTTTCAAGTATTGCACAACCTCTAACCCTCCTAACTCAAAAAGATCGAACATATGAATGGGGAGAAGAACAAGAAATAGCCTTTCAAACGTTAAAACAGAAGTTATGTGAAGCTCCAATATTAAGCCTTCCGGATGGAACTGATGAATTGGTGGTATACTGTGACGCATCTCGTAAAGGTTTAGGATGCGTACTGATGCAAAGAAAGAAAGTAATAGCATATGCTTCCCGACAATTAAAAGTACATGAAAAGAATTATACGACCCATGATTTGGAATTGGGAGCAGTTATCTTTGCATTGAAGATTTGGAGACATTACTTGTATGGCACTAAATGTACCATCTATACCGATCACAAAAGCTTACAACACATATTCGATCAGAAAGAGCTAAACATGAGACAAAGGAGATGGGTAGAACTGTTAAATGATTATGATTGTGAGATTAAATACCATCCGGGTAAGGCTAATGTAGTAGCCGATGCTTTAAGCCGAAAAGACAGAATCAGACCATTAAGGGTACGAGCACTCGGAATGATTGTTCAAAGTAGCCTAACCGAACAAGTTCACATTGCACAAGAAGAGGCCTTGAAGACAGATCAGTTAGAAAAAGAAGAACTACATGGAAATGAGAAGAATTTTGAGAAGAAAACCGATGAAATATATTATTACAAAAACCGGGTCTGGATTCCAACAATTCATAAACTTCGAAAGCTGATACTTGATGAAGCACACAAATCCAAATATTCTATTCATCCAGGTGCTGATAAGATGTATAAGGATGTCAAAGAATTTTACTGGTGGCCTGGTATGAAAAAGGATATAGCCGTGTATGTAAGTAAATGTGCAACATGTGCAAGGGTAAAAGCGGAATATCAAAAACCTTCGGGAATGTTACAACAACCCGAAATCCCACAATGGAAATGGGAACAAATTACCATGGACTTTGTAACACACCTTCCTAAAACCTCCAGAGGACACAACGCAATTTGGGTAATTGTGGACCGATTAACCAAATCCGCACACTTTATTCCCATCCGTAACAACTACACCACCGAAAAACTCGCTCAAATTTACACCAATGAAATAGTATCTCGACACGGAGTACTTCTTTCAATTATTTCCGATCGAGACAGTCATTTTACTTCATATTTCTGGCAAGCAGTACAAAAAGCCTTGGGAACCCGAATCGACCTAAGCACGGCTTACCATCCTCAAACCGATGGTCAATCTGAACGAACCATCCAAACCTTAGAAGATTTACTTCATGCTTGTGTACTGGATTTTAAAGGGAATTGGGATCAACACCTCCCGCTCATTGAATTCTCTTACAATAACAGTTATCACAGTAGTATACAAGCAGCACCTTATGAAGCTCTATACGGGCGGAAATGTAGATCACCACTATGTTGGACAGAAGTGGGTGATACTCAAATTTCAAGATCCGATTTAATTCAGGAAACCACCGATAAAATTCACCAGATTAAGCAAAAATTGAAAGCTGCCCGTGACCGACAAAAGAGTTATGCTGATGTTCGCAGAAAACCGTTATCTTTTGAAATAGGTGATAAAGTATTTCTAAAAGTATCGCCATGGAAAGGTGTTATAAGATTTGGAAAGACTGGTAAACTAGCCCCGAGATACATCGGACCTTTTGAGATTGTTGCAAAAATTGGTCTCGTAGCTTACCGATTAAAACTACCCTTAGAACTGAGCACTATTCATGACGTGTTTCATGTATCGAATCTGAAAAAGTGTTTGACTGATGAAACGACAATAGTACCACTGGAAGATGTTCAGATCAACGAAAAGCTCAACTTCGTAGAGGAACCGGTAGAAATTGTGGACGGGAAAACCAAACAGTTACGACACAATAAAATTTCATTGGTAAAAGTTCGGTGGAATTTAAAACAAGGACCCGAATATACTTGGGAACGAAAGGACGAATTCCGAAAGAAATACCCACACCTGTTCCCTAGAAAACCGATAACACATTAAATTTCGGGGACGAAATTTCTTAACGGGGGGAGAATGTGACATTCATGACAAAACGGGGTACACTATATTCTTTACGTAACAAGTAAACGATAAACCGGTTAATTCGTAGTGCTTAAACGAGTAACCGACCGATACTAATTATGACCCGTATACATACTGAGGGGTCATATATGAGTTATATATATATTATAGAGGCTAATATATTGATATTTAGGCCTCGGTACATTTAAAACTCTTTAAACGAAAAAGGTTTCGTTTATTGATACGCTATAAGCTTAAACGCAATCGTTAATATCAAAACAAGCATTGTAGCATCCGTTAAGCCGAAAAAGATTTATAAAACACTTATATGACATGTTCTAAGCCATCCGTGAAAATATTTTGGAATTTTACAACGAGTCAGTACGTTTTTCTTATTTTACAAAAATAAGCTGAAAAACACTCGTTTTCACGCTATTTCTCACACCCGAATTAATTTTCTTGCGAAAAACCGAACCCGAACTAAACTTAAAATGGGCTTTTCATGTTTGGGCTGGTATATATAAATTAATGGGCCAAAACAGCCCATTAAAGCTCCATATGAAGTTCCGATCGGCATTTTTTTTACCCCCCCACATGTATTTTCTTTTATAAAGCTTACATCACAAGTTTCTTTATTCATTTCAACACATCACATATTTTCAAGTCCAGACCAGCTCCAACCTTTTCTTTCTCAAGCTCCTTTCAAAAACCCTAAGGTAAGGTTCAATTTTAACAAGTTTTAGCAAAGTTTGATCCATATGATTATCATATAAACATGTTTTGATTAGTGTTAAACATGTTTAACCATCCAAAAACCCTAAAAATCAAGTAAAATTATGTTTTGATGTTAAACATGTTTACAAACCTGGAACATATACTTTTTTGGTCAAAAACGCGGATTAGAACATGAATACAACGTTTTTACGGTTAGAAATTTCGGTTTGAACCCAAAACCGAAACCCTAATTATCAAGGCTGTTACATGGATGATTTATGCTTGGTTTGATGTTATATGATATGTAGATATACTGAGTTTGCAACCCGAGACCCGGAAAGACGTTTAAGCTAGCAAAATTCACTAAAAACCGACAAGGTAAACCCGTAATACTCGTTTAGGGGCTGTTTAGTAGTAGGTTGTGACGTGCTTGTTGTTAGCTTGTGAAAATTGGCAGGGACATTAGGGATCATATAAATGAGTCTCTGTTCAAATTTGGTAATTTTTCGATAAACGGAGAATATTTGGCGAATTTATTCCCGTTTATGGGCGTTTATTTGGGAAAAATAGCAAAACATATTGAAAAATTATGAAACTTGGTTTTGGAGTTTGATATGGGATGGTAAGATCACTGGTAAAGTTTGGGAATTATTGGAAATGTCTAAGTATGGTTTGTGCAGCCATGGTGGAACCGAGTTTTAACAGCCGAAAAACGCACAAAAAGGCATTTTGTCAAAAGAGTTAGGTTCTGGAAATTTTGCAGGGGCTATGTAGTCATATTGAGACCATTGGTAAAAATTATGGGATTTTTCGGAGGTCGTTTGATATAAACGGGCCATTTATTACATGATTATAACCTATTAAATGAATTTTTATAAATAAATAAATAATCATAAAATTTCTGGAAATATTTTTATAAAATTCTCCATGTCTTAATGTATTTTTACAAAAATTTACATAATTTATATGTAGTTACATATTTAGTTATGATTTATTAAAGATTTAAATTATAATTGTTTTAACGAAACCGGCAGTTTTGTGTTTAACGGACTGACTGGTATGTCAAAATGTCAAAAGTGGTCAAATATCATATTTTTGAATGATATTGATAAAAACGAACTTTTTACGAGAATTCCGGACAATTCGGGTGGATTGTACGCGTTTTGTATAAACAAACCCGTGTGAAAACAGAAACGAACCCTGCGGTCAAACCAGACACCGAAACCTTAAAATTCTTTTATAAATCAAATCATTTTATCAACCAATATATTTACTTAAGTTTTATATGATCTTACCTAATCCCGAAACGTATAAACGATCAACTGAGCTAGGCTCGGAAAACGGTGAAACTGAGCCAAATCCAGTTTTAAACATTTCATAGTATACAACGTCACAATCTAAGACTATGGTCATGCTCTGGGCCTAACAGCTATACCCAGATTATCTATACAGCCCGACTTAGCTTGAACACTGTACTAGTATTAACAATACGATACCGTTTATAGGAATCAGGCTATAAACGAGACATCTGACTATTTGATACGTGATTTCTGTGCGAACTACAATAAGGTGAGTTTCACGACCCCCACTTTCTAAACTGTGTTACGAACTTTTGGGGTGAAAAGCATGTTTACATAAACTGTTATACTTGAAAACGTGTGATGATGTGGATTATCTAAGTACTAACACTTGACAAGTCCCCACAAACACAAGTGATTAACTTCGTGCCGGTGGCGTGTGGATAGTACTATCGGTTTGACAAACCCAACTGTGACAGAGCCGGTGGGGTAAGCCGGAACATATGTAAAACCAGTTGCACATTGTCATTATATTTACATACTGCTATGTGGTGTTAGACATAGTACATACATGGGGCAAATTGGCTGTTAAATGCCAACGGGAGTGCATGGGCAGTGGAGGCCATGTGTTTTAGCTCGTTTCGGTTTCACTTGTGGCTTAGTATAATACATCATACACAGACATATATACATACACACTGTAAACTTTACGAACTCGTGTACTGATTTCATTGATACTCGTGAAACTTGAAACTCACCAATTAGACGTAGTTGACCCGTTTTAACATGCTTTTCAGGTAAAGCAAAAGTGGAATGATTTGCTTACGTGCTTGGTGTTAGGAAGAAAGTTGAATAGCTGTGAATAGACGCTGATATAATACTGTATAAGAAGCTCGTAAACCGGTTATGTGTTTTTCACCCAGTTTGTAAACATAGTACCTACCAATGTAATATGATGTAATTTAGTGGTTGAATTTTCTTTATAAACAATGTGGTTGATACCAGTGTTATCTGTTACATTCCCGTATTACGCTTCCGCAACTACCTAGTCGGGGTGTGACAGCAGCAGTATTATCAATCAGAATAAGGGTGTTTAGAAAATTCATACCATAGTCAAGCATCTGATTCTGAATCCAGAGAACTTGTGCACAGCAGGCAGATGCAGCAACATATTCAGCTTCTGCAGTGGAGATTGACACTTTGGTCTGTTTCTTGCATTGCCATGACACTAGCTTTTCACCCAAAAACTGGCATCCCCCTGATGTTGACTTTCTACTCATATTGCATCCATCATAATCACTGTCTGTATATGCAATCAGATCAAGGGATTGGTTCTTTGGATACCAAATCCCTAAGTCTGGTCTTCCCTTCAAATATCTAAAAATTCTTTTCACAGCATTCATGTGAGAGACTTTTGGATTTGACTGGAACCTAGCACATACACACACAGCAAACATGATATCTGGTCTTGTTGCAGTCAGATACATCAGAGATCCAATCTTCGCTCTGTATTCATGTTCATCAACTGACTCCCCCCTTTTCATCAGCTATCATATTTTCTTTGATGTCCATTGGAGTTGAGGCAGCCTTGTAATCATGACAGGTGAACTTATTTAAAATGTCCTGCACATACTTAGCTTGTTGAATGAAGATCCCTTCATCCTTTTGTTGAACTTACAGTCCCAAAAAGAAATTCATTTCACCCATGGAACTCATGCTGTACTTGGACTTCATCACCTCTTCAAACTCCAAACACATATTTTCATTTGTAGATCCAAAGATGATATCATCAACATAGACTCGTAAAAGCAGCAAATCTGACCCTTTTCTTCTGTAGAAGAGTGTCTTGTCAATGGCTCCCCTTGTGAAGCCATTTTCAAGTAAATGAGTTGATAACTCATCATACCATGCTCTAGGAGCCTGATGCAATCCATAAAGGGCTTTGTTTAACTTATACACCCTGTTTGGTTACATAGGATCCTCAAAACCTGGTGGTTGAGCCACATACACTTCTTCATCAATCTTTCCATTAAGGAATGCAGATTTGACATCAAGTTGGAATACTTTTATTTTCTTATGAGGCAGCATATGCAAGAAAAATTCTTATGGCTTCTAGTATTGCAACTGGTGCAAACACTTCCTCAAAGTCTATCCCTTCCTTTTGAAGACATCCCAGTGCTACAAGTCTAGCTTTGTTCTTAATCACCAAACCCCTTTCATCCCTTTTGTTTCTGAACACCCATTTGGTTCCAATTGCAAATCTGTCATGTGGCTTGTCTACAAGATCCCATACATGTAAATCTCTAAACTGGGCCAATTCCTCTTGCATTGTCTCTACCCAACTATTGTCTTTTAAAGCTTGAGCAATATTCTTTGGTTCTAATTGGGATAGAAAGCAAGAGTACAGACAGATGTTTGCTATCTCAGAATGACTTCTTGTTACTCTTTCATGCAAGTCACCAATGATATTTTCAGCATGATGATTCTTTTCAACAGTAGGAGTTTGTATTATCATATTTGTAGACAAATTTGTGTCAAGATTTGTTTCATTGATTTCAGGTTCTTCAATGATCAAATCATCTTCTGCATCATGAAACTCTGGTGCTTCATCATTGGTTTGTCCTGAAGTAGATGCACCATTGTTTCCCAGATTCAAACTTTGAAACAAGTCTTGAAATCTTGTTGTGGAAGCATTCTCAGCTTCATTTGATTGGTTTCTTGTGTCACTCCCATTCTGAACAAGATCATTTTTTATATAAGGACTATCTTGACTTGTCATTTCCTGATCTTGTTCAATGTCATTGTTTGAGGTGCTTTTCACAAAAGTGTATTCCTTTTCTTTCCTAGCAACCTTTTTCCACAATTCTTCCAAGTCCAGTTCTTTCTTCTTATTCTCTTCAAGTACACTGGTCTTGTAGAATGTATCATCAAAGTCTTCAGAATAAATCTTGAATGACTTAATTAACCTCTCATGATCAAACAGCCATGTTGCACCACTGACTGTGTTGAATTGATTCTTATTAAAAATGATGTCAGATAACTCTATCACACTCAAGTGATCTCTCACATATACTCTGTATGCCTTTGAGTGAGTAGAATATCCAACAAAGAAACAATCTAGTGACTTAGTTTGAAACTTGTTCAAATAATCTCTAGTGTTCAACAGAAAACATTTGCAACCAAAAGGCTTGACAAACTTGATGTAAGGCTTTCTGTTATTGAAAATTTCATATGGAGTCTTGTTATACCTTTTGTTTACAAGTACCCTGTTCTGAACATAACATGCTGTATTGATTGCTTCAGCCAAAAAGTGACAGGCAGATTTGTCAGCCAACATGGTTCTGGCAGCTTCTATCAAAGTTCTGTTTCTTCTTTCTGCCACACCATTTTGTTCAGGAGTTCTAGGAGCTGAGAATTGTTGAAGTATTCCTTTCTGTGTGCAGAATTCTTCCATAACTCCATTCTTGAACTCTGTACCATTGTCACTTCTCATCATCTTGACTTTCTTATTCAGCTTATTCTCAATCATTGTGACACAATCTTTGATCAACTCAGCAGTCTCATCCTTGGTATTTAGGAAATAAACCCAAGTATATCTTGAATAGTCATCAATGATCACTAGACAGTATCTCTTCTTTCCAATACTTGGCACACTCACAGGACCAAAAAGATCCATGTGAAGTAACTCAAGTGGTTGATCAATTGAGTTGATGAGCGTTGTCTTATGAGTAGACTTGTGTTGTTTTCCCTTCTGACATGAGTCACAATGATCATCTAACTTAAATTCTCTTGTAGGTAAACCAATCACATGTTCACCCTTGACCAGTCTATTCATGTTCTTTAAGTTTACATGACACAGTTTCCTATGCCACAATTTTGACTCATTTTCAGTGGCTTTGGAGACAAAACATGCACCACCTCTTGAAATAGCTTCTTTCATATTCAACTCATACAAGTTGCCATTTCTGGGTTCCATCATCATAATCATCTCAGGTGGAATTACAAACTCAGGTTTTAAGATGAAACAATGAGAATCATCAAAACTAACTTTGTAACCTTTATCACACATCTGTGATATGCTCAGAAGATTGTATTGAAGTCCCTCAACATGAAACACATTATCAAATGACACTTTTCCATTTGTCAAGATTCCTTTTCCCACAATCTTTCCACCATTTTCATCACTCCCAAAAGCAACACGACCTTCATATTTCTCTTCATAGTTCACAAGTGACCTCTTGTCACAAGTCATGTGCCTAGAACAACCACTATCCATATACCATATTTCATTCAATGGAGTGGACTGTTCCTACAGAAAGAGAAATTTGATTAGTTCAGTGATGAGATGCAAGCTTCAGCAACTTGCAACTTATCAGTGTCAATTTCAGTGGCAGCTTGGGAAGTGAGTGTTGAAGGTTTAAGATCTTCATGAGTGATTTCCAAGTTGTCTGAATGGTCAGTTTCATAACCACACTCTCTTGGTGTTTTAACAAGTGAAGCTGAATTGTTAATCTCAACTGAGTCAGTCATCTTCTCTTGTAAGACATAGTCATTAGTTTCTGAGAAGTCTCTTACATCAGTCACAGCTTCAATTTTAGTTTCTGTTTTAGGTTTCCAAGTGAAACCTTGTGGTTCATATCCATGCTTCATCAAGAACTTCTCATCACCAGTAAGTTCAGTTGGTTTCATTCTCTGATAAGTTTCTTTCTTTCTTGTCCTCTCACTGTTTGAGGATTCTTGAGACTCATCAGATTTAACTGATTGAATGTCTTGATTAATCTTCAATGACAGAGTTTTCTTCTTTGTCATCTTCTTGTGCTTTGGTGTTGACTTACTTTTTCTTGCATGCTCAGTCACTTGTTTCTTTCCTTTGATTTCAACATTCTCTTCATTACTTGTCTTCTTTCCACAGACATTTCCTTTTCCCAAATACATTTCATACCTCTGTTTGTACAATGCAAAGTCTTGACCATACACTTTTCCATCTGGCACATGAAATGGTTTGAGTTTGAATCTTTCATGGCATGAATCTGTGTGGTGACCATATTCATCACACTTTCTGCACCAAACCTTTCCTTTGAAGACTTCATGTTCTTTTGGTTTCTTGAATCTTTCACTTGGCTTAAGTGTATTGACTCCTAAAGTCTTCTGATTCTTCAAACCATCAAAGTCAATTGAAAAAGGAACAAATTCCTCAATCTTGATGTCTTGTCTTTCAACATTGCTTTTGACAAAGACCATCTTCTTCATAATCATAGGTTCCTCAACACTGCTTTCTCTAACCTTTGACTGTCTTTTTTCATATTCTTCCATTGTTTCCACTTCCCCAACATCCAACACCTCATGGCTAGAAAAGATTGGATAAACTGGGATAAAATTTTCTGTTGTTGTTCTGCTTTATCCTATTCAATACAGTATTGCTTGGAGGTTTGACTGCATTGTAGTTTATCTTTCTTCTTTCACAGATGTCAAAAGAGACATGTTTCCTTTTAATGTTATCATTTAGTTTCTTTGATTTTGGTGGGATTGGTGGATACTTTGGAAGCTTATCAACAGATTCAAGTTTTTTATACTTTCTTCCCTTATCAGCAGCTTGAATTTCCTTTTCAGTAATTTGATCACTCAAATCACTCAGATCATCTTGATCCAACTCATCTGAATCAAAGTCATCCTCAGAGACTTGAACTCCAATTGACTTTTCCTCTTTCACTTCTTTCTTAATAACAAACTCTCCACCTTTATTCACTTCTACCTTTTTGTATAAATCAACAATTTCTTCCCTGTCTTGAAAAACATCCTTGAATTGATGCAAGTATGCCTCTCTTTTCTCCTTGTCAACTTTTGGCATAAAATTGTTGTTGAATGGAGGTGGAACTGTCTTGTATTTGTCCTGTTCTTTCACTTGATTCAGTATTCCACAAATGTTGCCAGTTGAGACCAAATTCTTAAGAAATTCAGTTTCAACTTTTAGTCTTGTGTTTTGCACCTTTTTTTCAATCAACGATTTTTTTAGACCATCAATCTCAGTGATGTATCTGGTTTGAGATCTATAAATGATCATACAATCATCTTCAAGGCTCTTAATCTTTTCATCACTTATCATCTCACTTGCCTCATACTCATTTATGATACTTTGCTTTCTAAAACACTCAGTTTCTAGCTTGCCCACTTTTGTTTTCAATTCACTGACAAGTTCATTTAAATCAACTGTAGGAGCAGAGTGTACCTTAGATGAAGGTGCAGAGTCTATGGCCATGAATGCCACATTAGCTCTTCTGATATCATCTGCTATATCTTCCTCATGGTTACTCCAGTCAAAGCTTCCCTCATGCTGAGTTGTTACAGCCACATTGCCTTGATTTCTTGGTTGATTTTGGTTTGCTGGAATGTTGTTAGTTGCAGAGTTTTGAACAGCTTGATTCTGAGTGTTGTTCATTGGATACACTTGATTCTGATGCATACCCTGCTGGTTGTTCATCTGAGGCTCATATTGGTTGTTAAAATTGGGAGTTGTTGTTTGGATGCAAGTTGTTATTTGGATGGAAGTTGTTGTTGTTGGGATTGAAACTTTGGTTATTGTTGAAGTTCTGCTGGTTGTTGTTTCTTTGCACATTATGCTGGTATTGTTGTTGGTTTCTTGGCTGTTGGAATTGATTGACTTGAAAGTTCCTTGGCATATTGCACTCTCTTGCAAAGTGTCCAGGCTGTTGATAGTTGTAACAAATAGCATTGGACTTGTCAAATCCTATTCTCTCATTTGGACCAGAAACTAGTGATCTACCAGTTCTATTGTACAGTCTCTTGCTTCTCAAAGCCAACATTGCAGCTTGCCATTTGAGATCCATGTCTTCAAGGTCATCAGCATCTATTTGTTCCAAATCATCCTGTACTACACTTGTGTGAATCAAGATTTTGGCAACAAATGTATTGTGAGACCCAGTGAACATAGACAGCAATGCTTGTGTTTCATTATTTTGAACATGTCCTGTTCCAGGGTTAGGAACATTTCCATTAGACACAGAGACTGAGTCAGACTCATCAATTAATTGCACATTGAACCTCTGCTGATTTCCTTGAGTACTTGTACTACCCCCAATGAAAGACTTTGGAGTCACAAGATTATGTTCAGCAGGTTCTTCTATGATGGGAATTTGTTGTTGGTTCTTTGTTGATGGGTTTCCCATAGGTGCAATTAATGCATTTGAAATACTGAAGCTTGGTCTATCTTCCTTTATCATTTCATTTTCAATCATTTCAAGTTTAGCAGCTTGAAGAAAACATACCACATCATCCAATTTCAATTCATTGAAATTCTGCTTCTGAAGGATGAATTTGCAAGCAGTATACCATTCTTTTGGCATTGAGTTGAGCAACTTCGTATTCAAATCAAAGTCAGTCATTACATAATCAGTTGTTCTCAACTCATTTACAATACTCAGAAAACGTTCTAGTATTGATTTCAACCTTTCTCCATCTTTATACTTGAACCTTTCCAACAGTTGCTTCAATCTTTGCTTCTTAATGTTCTTCAATTCAGTGTTCCCTTCATGCGTCTCAAGGATGGCATCATACATTTGTTTAGCAGTTGTGTGATGAGCCACCTTGGTCAGAATCTCCCAAGACAAACCTAGCTTAATCATAGCCAAGGCTTTGTCATCCACCTTTCTCATCTTTTCTCTTATAGCAGCAGTTGCAGTAGCATTTGCACCTTCTTCAACAGTAGTTTGTGGACCATTCTTGATGGAGTTCCACATGTCAATGTCATTGTAGCATACAGCTGCTTCAAAGAGTACCTTCCATTTGATAAAGTTTTCCTGTCCATACAATCTTGGTATCTTATTAGTAGACACCTCTTGTTCCTCATATCCAGACATTTTGAGAAATCAAAAATCAGTTTCTTAAAAAATTTTTTAAAAATAACCAGATCTGGAACCAGAGTGCTCATATCTGATATGTCTGATGTGATGAGAATAAGATTTAGATATAAAGACTAAAACTTTAAATGAAACAATGAAGAGAAATCTTATCAAAATTGTAGATCTGGAAGAAAAATGAAGAACAGGGCAGCTGACGTCACAAATCAATCGAACAGTGCTCTGCTTATGTCATTCTTCTTCAAATCTTCAATCAGCAACAATCTTTCTAAAAATAGCAGTAACAGGCTCTGATACCACTTGTCGGGTCCCAACTTTTGAATGTATGGTCGATTCGGATCGGATCTTAATCAATCATGTCATAACTCACACAAAATTAATCGTGTTGACAAGCGAGTTAATGACGGGTTACTATGTTTAGAAAGATGACCGTTTGTTAAAGGCGGAATCAATAACAAACATACGGTTGCAATGAATATTCAATGACAGAAGAGACACACCGGATTCACTCAAAAGATTTCCATTTATATAATGTTAATCATACAAAAGGATAATCGATTAAGGTTTAGAAGGAATCCTAGGACAGCCGTCACACACAAAATATTCTCTCAATTAATGTGTCGGTCTTATCCGTATTATGTCGTATCTCCTCGTGTGTCTTTTGTGTATCCCTAGCGGCGTGCCCTAATTATTCTATTTATAGGTCTGCCAACCTAGGACAACTGTCATTCCTTCTAGAAACCCTATCCGATAGTACATATTCAATTTACATATTCAAAAATATACTAAGTGTAAAACAAGTCTTCCGGGTAGGCTTTTCATTAAACTTCAGTCTCCGAGTACGCAGTGTACTCGGCCTTCCTTCAGACTTGGTAAACATAGAAGTGTACTCGGAATCAGTTTCCAGGTAGACTTTACTTAAATAATATTTTACCAAGTAAAATATTCACCGAGTAGACTTCAATCTTCTTGGATTTATCAAACTTTGCTCGACAAATCCTTAAGAGAAACCTTGTTCTTCTATGATCCTGTTCGGCTCATTGTCAGTTGAACAACTTATTGATAAGGCGTACTCGGGAGTACATACCTTACTTTAGCAGAACCTTACTCGAGATAACTTAAAGATATTCTATTAACTCATCAAGTATACTCGGACCAAAATTATTAAAGAATACCTTGCCCGGTCTTCCAATTACTTGGCTTCTTGGACTTGGTGACCATACCTTATTCGGAAGAGTAAAATACTTGGTCTTGAAGAAAAATCCTGCTTGACAAAGTGAACCTTGCTCGGATATGCCAAATTAATGAACCTTACTCGGGAAATCACCAAAAAGCATACCTTGCTCGGATATCCACTTAAGAAGACTATTTGAAGTAAACCTTGCTTGGGAGGCAAAATCTCGTACTCGGCTAAGTAACAGCTTACTCGAAGGTCCAAGGTGTGCTCGGATTCAATACTTAGTAGTTTCTGAGGAGGTTGAGAAGATTCCAATCTTCCAAATTCTTCGTTTAGGTCAAATCTTCTTATTTGGGTCAAACTCTTGATCCAACAGGAAACCTATGGCTCCCTCAGTGCCCTTAAACGAATTGGGCTTGCAATCCAGGTAGTTCTTGAAAGTACACGTTCCAGTTGGACCTCCAGCTTGATTCTGAACATGTGCGGCTAGAGCTGCCGCCACATGGTCATTCAACAGGGTTTGGAGTTCTGCTGCGGTTAAGTTGATGTTACCGCGACCGTGCCAGCGCTTCTTCCAGCCATTTCCTAGAATTACATCATAAAATGTTTGACATGAATTTTCGGTTTCATATGCAACACACCATACATGTAATAAAAAGATAGGCAGGAAAGAAAAAATAAAAGAAGAAAACATCACATCACAACCATATAATAATCCAAATAATAATTCATTATTAAAACCGTTGTATTCGCTACAAACTATTTAAAACCAATCCTTAAAATCATAGATAATTATAGTTTGGATGGAGACAACCCCTCCATCTAGGTGTTATCATCCTTAGATGTCATCGTCTGAGGACACCTCTGAGTGTTCCTCCGGCTTAGCCGGTTCTTCCTCCGGTTCCTCTTCGGGTTCCTCCTCGGGATCTTCCTCAGGTTCCTCTTCGGGATCCTCCTCGGGTTCCTCTTCAGGCTCTGCCTCAGGTTCTGCTGCGCTCTGAGCAATTTGCATATGTAAGACATTGCAACGCTCTAGAGCTATCTCTGTCCGGTTCCTTGCCACTTGGAGTTGCTCTTGCAAGTCTATCATCTCTGCTTGCATTTCCTTCATAGCCGCTGTCAGGCGGGAAATTTCCTCCTTAGTTTCGGTTCCATCTTTTAATAGCCCAGAAACGTTCGCTCTCGTATAGCGCATATAACCAACGTCACGCTCTAAGCAAGAGACAACAGCTGCGAGAACACGATCTATAGGTTCGGTTATGGGTGGTAGGGTGTTGGGGTAAGCAGGACGACTCGGGTGAGGTAGTGGGGGAACTTGTTCGCGATAGACCATACGCCTGATCATATTCGGGTACCAATCCCAGCTAAGTTCGTCTTCGTACATGCCTCCAGATAAGCGATACCTCTTCGGTGCAGGGGCTTCTAGTTCCGGGACTACTTGGGGTGGAGATGAGGTAGGTAACTGCGGTTCCTTCCCATGAGCATGAGTCATCTGATCGGATGATGATGATGGTAGCGTCGACATCCCTACAGGTAAGCCGTGTATGCGCGCATATGAGTGAATAAGGTAAAGAGATAGAGATAATGAAAGACTACACAAAACATATGCAGTGCGTATAATTATAACTAATGGGTCGTTGCGGTTATAGTCTAGTATGCATGCAATTTCTAGTTCGCTATAACCAATGGCTCTGATACCAATCTGTCACACCCTCAAAAACCAATAACGGAGTTTTACCGTCAGAGGGTGTGAACTAACAGGATCGGAATCATTAGTTACAATCAAACCATAAATAAAGTTTTCAAACCACGAAAACGTTTAAATGTAAATAAGTGCGGAAGCGTTAAAAACCATAAGACAAATGTTACGTCACGCAGGACGACTTAAAAACCCAATTGATAATAGTTAAAACGAGTTTGTATGAACAGTAGAGTTCAAAGCAATGCATGATGCTATACCGCGCGCCCGCCTCGGCTACATGAGAATAACATACTAAAAGTGTCAACACGAGGTTGGTGAGTTCACAAGTTTATATAAAATAAAGTGTTTAGCGTTCTGCGTTTAGCGTTTTGCATTTGCGTTACCAGATAGTGTTAAATCAATTATATATCTATAGGTAGCTAGCCTATAAAACAAGTATTACTAAGTGTTCGACACCGAAGCTGACTGTTTATCATGTGCCTTGCCACCAGGTCTATCCCGACCATGGTAATGTGTTAGCCAGAATTACACCCACTCGACCTCCAGTCGAGCTTAGCGTTGGGTGGGGTTTGTCAAACCCAGTAGTACTACTCAACAATGACTCGCTATTTTTCCAATACTAAACGGTTCGATGTGTAGGACTTCAGTTGTTTCGTTTGCCACTTAGCCTTTACAAGTGATATATAACCTAATAACAAAATCTAAAAGCGTTTCGGAGTATGTTATCTCCCCCAAGTGAAAAGCGTTTAAAAAGTTTAAAACGGGAAAGTGAAACTCACTATTTGCGAAGAATTCCAAAAACAAGTCACCCAAGTGATGCGCGTCACAGAAAACCTCACTAGCGTTCTAAAACAACAAGGAGATTTTCTAAGTGTTGGAACTATTATCGAGTCTCTAGACTCGGCACATAATTCCTATGCATAAAATACGTTTCGTGTTTCGTTTGTGAATTGTGTGTGTCTCAACAAGCACATTGGTGATACGTTACGTGTGTGAACAACTATTTACGTGTCAAGTGTTAATGGTGTACATTACTAGCAATTATTCCCCGCAAGGGCAATTTGGTCAAAACATAACAATTATCTAGCAATTAGCACGTTTCATGTATTTTCACAATTTCAGCAGCTAATTTTATCAAGACAGAATTTCTACTTGAAAGATTATTCTATTCAACAGATCATAGCATCTCAATTAATTCACCAAAAATCGTCACAAAAGCATACATGAGTTAGGTTTCCAGAACATATTTTATTGTATTTTTATTCCACATAGATTACTCACAATGATCAAAACATTACAGCAAACTCACAGCGGTCAAAATCATGCGCAACAGAATTTTATTTGTTATTCCCGTTAAATGAAAAATCCAACTAATGCAAGACTAATTGGGTTAGGTTCTTAACTCAACAAGTTAACTTCCAGAAGTTGAACCAACCCATTTGGTCTCGTAGTTCATGAGATATGCTAATTACAAAACAACTTAACAGCAGGTCTCACAATTCAGATTTGCATTTCAGTTTTGTAAAATCATAAAGATTAACTTTCACTCGTCCAAAAATTACAAAATTGGACTTTATAGAAACTAGACTCAACATAGCACCCTTTAGTGTTAACAACCTCAACCAATTTCCAAATTAACAATTAGTTACAGTTGTCTAAACATAACTTACAATCTGTCCAGTACCAGTTTTGACCTTTAATCACATTTAAATCGTTTGACCAACCAAAACACCTCCAAATTAGGCGTGGTTGGACTTTCTGAAAACTAGACTCAGAGTACTACCTTGTAGACTAATAATTAGCTCAGTTTGCTTTTATATTCAACCAGTTAAACATTGTTCAAATTTAACAATCACTGCTGTCAAAACTCAGCAAGCATAAACAATTATCTAACATGCATCCTAAGCATAAGACACAACTCCAACATGCAATAAACATTATTAATCATAAAAATCAGTAGTAACCCTCTAAGGTTTACAAACAATCAATGATTCATCAATATTTCACTGTTCAAAATTACATACGATCATCAATATCAATTACTAACACATAATCAATCATCCTCTAGCAATAATCAATCATAAAACACTTAATACATGATATTCAATAGTTAGGGTTTTATGTATTATACCTTAAAAAGGCAGAAATAACCAAGAGAAACGTGAGAGGTGCTTAGAAACGAGTGTAGGATGCTCCGATTATGAAGAACAAGATCAAAACAAGGTGATATGTGTGTGTGTTGTGGCTGCCGATCGCAAGGAGAGGGAGGGGGGGGGGCTGCCGATCGGGTGTGAGGGAGAGAAAGAGAGTTCGGGTTTATTAATATTATTTAATAATAATATGTTACACATAGGTCCCTCAACTTTTAAATATTACTTTTCTAGCTTAAACTAACTTGTTTGCATCTCTTGTTAACGTTCTATACAATATTGTCAAATAACACACAAGCCTAACAAGTAATTATCACATAATTATTGTTTGAATGTTTTTCGTTTATTCACCAATGATTTGCGTCAACTCGTTTGCGTTTGGTGCAATACCGAAAGACTACACATGTAGTAATTGTCAAGCGTCATTTAAAACCCTAGTTTAAATGTAATGACGTGTGCGTTATAGATCAAGTGATCTTAAGTTCGAATTGACGGAGTTTGGATTAACGGAGTTAACCTGAAATTGACGAGTGTCACATTCCTGTACCTTCCCAATTGGTTTACTTGTTCCAATGTGTCGGTACATGCGTAGAAGTTCGGCTCTTAGTAATGATTGTTCAAGTATCTTAATCTATGTCTGGCGAGCCTATATTGTGTTGTGTTCTCAGGAAAACCTAAGAAAGCATGGTCATCATCCCCGTATTCAACCATCTGCATTTTTTGAACAAGATTAGGCAATTAATCTCAAAATTTTGCTCAGGATGTGGAACAGAGGGAAAAGCATGGCCCCGTGCCTCATGAGGCACGACCCTATGCTTCTATGTTCTTGGAAGTGTTGACCATAGTGACCAATTTTTACTTTTGGTTGACCACGGGGTGTGTTTTGCAAAAAAACGGCCAATGCTTTTAATATGATTGTTACAAATGTTAAGATTCGAACTTGTATGTCAACCCGATTTTTAAAAAATATCATCCGGGTTTGATTTTTTTGTTTGGATCATCCAAGAACCGAACTCGAATGATTTTCCTTAACAACTTCTTGCAAATATAAGTTTCAAACGGGTCAAACCCATTAGTTAAATCAAAACCCTAGATTTAAACAACTAATCATTCAATTTTCCGGATTTTGACCCGATTCAACACAAATGGGCACGAAATTCAGACTCGGGGTCCGATTTATACCTAGAATAATGAATTAGAACCATAGAATCATTGAATTGACATACCTTTTGCTTTGAATCGAAGGTTTGAAGCAAAGATTAGAGTAATTGGTGTTGGTTCGTAGGTTTTCAGATAGAGGCGTAATAGTTTTTAGGGTTAAGTTATGAGGAAGTTGGTTAGTGCACGGTTTTGAGTCTTGAGTCTTTGTAATTATCGTTAATGGTTTTCGTTTTATATTTAATGGAATAATTATTTTAATTATTGTCTAGTTCGTTAAATGTAAAGTCTAGTTCGCTAGGGGATGTTAGCGAACTAAGACTTATTTTTATTCCCACCTGATTCGATAGGGGATGTTAACGAATCAGGGGGTGTTTCGTTATTTAAGTGTATGTAACGAAGTGAACTCTAGTTCGTTAGGGGATGTTAACGAACTAGGTTCGTCTTCTATTTATACGTGAACACTGTTCATGCTTAATTTAAGTTTTTGAGAGTTTAATTAATGAAACCCTGTCCGAATTCTCTCTCGATCTTCACCCTAATATTATACGAATTACTGATATACATATACTAATAATACATATACATATACAACACTTAATCTAAAGTAATTATAAGCTAGATCTATTATTAATCATATACTCACAGATCTGAGATATGTTATTGTTATTGGATTGATACAACGTGTTCCAAAGAAGTGGTATCATAGCTGTTGGAGCTCAATTACACTTGATTTGGTGCTTAATTAATTTTCGATATTGTTAGTACTTTGTTTAAACGAATTTGGATCAATTTTTAGTTGAATTGAATTGAATTATGAACGATTTGGATTGGATTTGAGTTGTTTAAGGTATTGATAAGTGTTTATGAGATGGAATTGAAGTTTGGATTGGTTTTGAGTGGATTAGTATTGGTTTTGGTTTAAGTCCAAAACAAAGTTCTTGTTTTGGTAAAATTGGACTGGTAATTGTGGATGTTTGGTATCGAGGATTAGCGTATTAGATTCACGATTGTGTTACGAGTATTTTGGTAGGTAACTTGTGAGATTTGGTTTAGTATCGAGTTGGTATTACAAATTTCATGTTTCGGGGTTTCTAGGTTGATGTTCATCATTTCCAGATTTCTGGAAATTTTGTGTTAAAGATTTGAAGATTCAAAGATGAATTTGATTCGTTATCATCCTTATGGTGATTCGCTATCTTGTTTCCTTTGATTCGTTCATTAAGTTTGTTAATTCGTTATTCATTTCAAGTGATTCTCTAAACGATTCGCTATAATAGTTGAGTCGTGTGATCTAATTCGTTATTTGGGGTTAACTGATTCGTCTGACACGCGTCCACTTTAGGATTTGTGTCATAACAACTTTTGTCACGTGGCATAAGGTGTTAGAGTTTGTTACAAACTATTGTAACAACCTGATTCGTTATAGTTGATTCGCTATCAACTGTAGCTAATTCATTATCTCATTTCGCTAAGGTTTCCTTGGTGATTCGTTACTGATTATCCTCTAATTCGCTAAGCTGATTCTTTGTGATTCGCTTAGAAAATTCGCTAGTTTGAATTTCTGATTCGTTAACCTTTTGATCTGTTGATTGATTCGTTAAACTCAATTATGATTTATTGTTTGATCAATCTTAACTTCGTTAAGAGTTGATTCGTTATTTTACTGTTCACAGTTCGCTACAACTGTTCACAGTTCGTTAACCTTATTCGCTGTTTAATTCGTTACACTTTGAGTTTTTGAAACTTTTCAAAGATGGCCGGTATGTATGCATTGGCATTTCAAAATATGTTGATGAAACAAATATTGCAACTTGATACCGAGATAGGTTCACATTCGAAATGTCCAAGATTGATGAAGTTCAGTGACTTTGCCAAGTGGGAACCTCGGTTTCGTGCTCATTTAGGATCAGTTCATCCTGATTGTTCATACTGCTTAGTTGAAGTCTATACTGTACCTATGATTGGAGATGAGACTATTAGTTTTACACCAAAAGCTATCTCACAGTATACTGTTGAAGAAAAGAAAGCATTAGAGATAGAAACAAAAGCTTATTCTACTCTAACCATGGCTTTGTGTTGGTGCATTATGTCAGTAGTTCAGTATCTAGTGTCTGTAATCGTGTTAGTTGGTTTTGTTTTGTTTTGTATAGGTTGTCTCACAAGTTCGCCTAATATAAGCGAACTTGTGGACAAGAGAAGTTATTGACAACTTCGCCTAGTCTGTTAGGCGAAGTTGTCGTAACCTATTTAACCATATGTTACGGGTTGTGTTTGTAAAGTTTTTCCAGTACGTGTAAGGGTGATTTGTATATCACATGTTAAACGAGTTGCAATACAAAGGGTCTTTTGAGTATTGTAACGTGTCTTTGTACTTGGGCTTAACGTATATCGCGTCTAACACTCCTGTCGTCTTACATAGGGATTCCGCACCTACGTAATACATGATATTTCCGTGTAGATCCGGCTGGGAACCTACAATTGGTATCAGAGCATTTGCTCGTGATTGTGTGGTTCGGGATTATCACACGAGTGTAGAAATCGTTCCGTTCGACTATTCGCTGAACGAGTTTACGTTGAAATACCGAGTTTTTGTGTCCTAACCATCTCCCACTATCAAATACAACCCATTACATCTCCACATACCTCGCAATACGTCAAATTAAAACCTGCAAAAACCTTGTGTTCATCAGGCGAAGTTGCCGCCACTGTTTGTAGGGTTTAGGCGAAGATATAAGTTTAAGTGAAGTTATCATTAACTTCGCCTGTCTCACAGGTTCGCTTGAATTAAGCGAAGTTAACATCAGGCGAAGTTAAGAAGCAAGCGAAGTTAAGGTTTAGCGAAGTTGAGTATCAGCAAAGTTAAGCTTAAGCGAAGTTATACATAACTTCGCCTACTAGGCACTGTTCAAAATAATAAAAAAATATTTTAAACTTTTCTCGTGTTTTGAGTTATGTTTCTTTTAACGATGACTTCGGTAAACATCACGGAACTAGTGAAAATGGAAGTTGAAGCCGGTTCAGCAACTAAGGCTCCAAAAATGCTTAAGGGTACTGATTTCGTTGCTTGGAAAGATCGGTTTGAACAGTATGTTAAATATCAAGATGCTAAGATGTGGGTGTGCATACAAGATGGATACATTCCACCAACGGCCTTGTTTGAGGGTCGTGATCAAATAAAGAAGTACAATAAGATGGATGAGGAGGAGAGGAAAATGTATGAGGCAGAGAGTAAAGCTCATGCGGCGATCACCATGGCTCTTCCACAAGAGATTCTTCACACCTTCAGGAAATACAAAACCGCTAGAGAGCTATGGGAAGCACTAGAAAATCGATATGAAGGTAATGTGGGAATACGTGCATCCAAAATTAAGCTACTAAAAACCCAATTCTCGGTGTTCAAATATTTGAAAAATGAATCACTTGATGATACATCACAAGATATTATCACCTGATGACCGAACTCAGCAATTACTCCATTGTATACAAAGAAGATGAGATAGTAGAGAAACTTCTTGATGCTCTTCCACCGAAATGGGAAATGTACACGGTTTTGATGAGAGAAGATAAAGAGTTTGCCGATATTGATTTGGAAGCAACAGTCAATAAATTATGAACTTTTGAACTGAACATGGTTCGGAAAGAGACACCAACTGATCTGGTTCAGAATCCGGGAATGTACGGTGCAAAAGTTAGTTCAAGTTCAAGTTCAAGTTCAAGTTCAAGGTCAGAATCATCTGCTTACTACTCAAAGGGAGACTCAAGCTCAAACTCAATTCAAGATGGTCATGTGACTCTCTACATGGATGGTGATGTGTGTTTTGTAACTGGAGTAAGTAATTCTTCAAAACCTCAATCCACAACTGGTTGTTTTTCCTCAAATGTTCCGACCAACAACTACTCGCAGATGCCCATGAGTGTTAAATCAGCTGAACAGCAGTTTGCTCTCTATGCATCCTTCATTGCATCTTACGAAAACTACATCAAAGGTAAAATAGTCGACCCCGTAACTTTGGATGAAGACTATGATCAAATTGATGCTGATGATCTAGAAGAGATGGACCTGCAGTGGCAGATGGCTATGATAGTAAGACGGGTTAAGAGATTCATAAAGAAAACGGGTAGAAAGTTCGTTGGCGAAAGACCAGGTTTTGAAAAATCAATGGTTAGATGTTTCAACTGTCAACAACATGGTCACTTTGCCAAGGAATGTACAAATGAGAGAGTCGAACGTAGCCAGAACAGGCCTGCACAACAGAATGGGGGAGGTAGTGAGAATAGGGCTATGGTATCTAGACAGAATGGGGGATACGACCGGAATCTGCAAGTTGAGGAAGTGTTCGAACAGGCTAACTTAGTTAACATCGAAACTGGAGGAAGCGAGAGGGAGACGGGGAAGAATCAAGCTTACATGGCAGAATTGAACGATAAGCTTTCTGAGGTAAGTTCTAACTCCCTTGTATGCAATGTGAAAATCTGTCTGAACAATTGAAAACAATAACTGATCAGTTTGTTAGTTTGGATGCTCAATTTAAAACGTTAAAAGAAGATCATCACTATACTAAAACTAGAGAAAACAGTTACACAGTAAAAATAAAAGCTAGTGAAAAGGATATCAGAAGTCTTAAAGTCAGTCTAGCTGAAAAAATAAAAGTTGTTGATCTTAGTTATGAAGTGTTAGAGGAAAAAACCAAAGTAATTGCTGAAAGGGATAAACAGATAGCGGATTACCAGGTAAAAGTGGTGGAATTAAACAAAAAAATTGAACAGTTTAGAAACTCCTCAGCAATACTTGATCACATCGTAAGTGTTCAACGTTCCCCAGTTAACAAAGGGGGAATTGGATTTTCTGAAGTTCCACCACCATATAACCATAACTATACATATGATCCAAGTAATCAGAAATCTGTTGATTTGAAATTAGTCAGACAGTTCCTGTCAAAGTCTCAATTAAAGAACCTGAAGTTAGTAAAAGCGAAACATGTAAGCCTGTTTCAAATGTTAAGATTTCTGCTTCTAGTTATGTCTCATCAAATTCGGACAAGACATCCGAATCTAGTGAGATAAAAGAAGAGGTAGTGTTACTAAAACGTGGGGAGGAATATAAGCCAACTGAAAAGAACTCTCCCCTAAACCCGTTTGTCCCACCGTATGTTAAACAAACGAATAGTAATGCAACCTCAAAATTTGAAACAACTGTCGAGACGAAGGTTGAACACAGGAGTTGTTTCAGATGTAATCAAATAGGACACCTGATTGCGAATTGTCCTCTCAATCAGAGATTCAGAGGTATGAGGCCTCCGAAAACTGAGAATAAAATGAATAGTAATTACTCTAATGGTAAGAATGCTTACTAACCAAAGTTCTGATATTGGAGTAATCCAAGATTTCAAAGAAATCGATCTCAGTTTTTCCCAGTTAACAACCAAACCAACAATTATAACTCAGTTAATCCACTAAGGTTTTGATGGCCTCATAGTCAATTCTCAAGAAGGTATCCTTTCAGAACTTACAGAAATCACCCTCAAACTGCCTTTGGGCAGTCAAAGTACAGGATGCCGTTAACAGATTTAATCGACCCAAGACCAGTAGGTCTTGGGTCCCCAGATTTTAATCTTTTCGTTAACTGTGCAGGAACAGTTGAACAGGACTGTAAACAATCGTTGGGTTGTGGATAGTGGCTGTTCCCGGCACATGACTGGTAAAAAGAATTTGTTACACGAATGGAAACCTATTCAAGGAGGTAGGGTAAGTTTTGCTGGAGAGAGTGGTGGTAGAATTACTGGTATTGGAACTGTGACAAATGGTAAAATGAAGTTAGAGAAGGTGAATTTTGTTGAGGAGTTGAAGCATAATTTTTTAAGCGTATCTCAGATTTGTGATAAAGAGTACACAGTGCACTTTACCAAAAATGAAGCAATTGTTCTGTATCCTGGTTTCAAGATACCAGAGGCATGGGTAGTGATGAAAGCTCCAAGAGAAAAGAACACATACGTCATGGATATGAGGTCAACTGAGATGACAACAGAAGAATCATGTCTTCTGTCAAAAGCAATTGAATCGGAGTCCGAGTTATGGCATCGAAGAATGGGGCATATACATCTTCGAAAAATGAACTACATTGTCAAGAATGGGCTGATGCTTGGTGTCGCTTGAAGAATTTCAACTTTGAACACCAATGCTTATTGTGCAAGAAGGGAAAGCAACACAAGAAACCTCATCACACCAAGAAGGTTAATTCAATTGTCAGTACCCTAGACCTACTTCACATGGATCTTTTCGGTCCCGTGAATTTAAAGAGTCTAGGTGGAACGACATACTGCTTGGTAATAACCGATGATTACTCTCGATACTCGTGGGTATACTTTCTGAAGACAAAAGATGAGACGGTTCAGTTGGTAATTAACTTGATTACTAAGGTTGAGAATATTATGGGGAGAAAAGGTTAAGTACATCAGGAGTGATAATGGGACAGAGTTCAAAAACTACCAGATGGAGCTGTTCTGTTTACAGAAAGGGATAGACCACCAGTACAGCGCCCCGTATACTCCGCAACAAAATGGGGTGGCTGAGAGGAAGAACAGGACGCTAATTGAAGGAGCCAGAACCATGCTGGATGATGCTAAACTTCCTGTGGTGTTCTGGGCTGAAGCCGTTGCAACAGCCTGTTATATCCTTAATCGTGTTTTAACTGTTAAAAGATTGAATAAAACTTGTTATGAACTTATGCATGGGAGAAAGCCAAACTTGAATGGTCTCGAACCATTCGGGTCCACATGTACGATATTAAAGACAAACTCTAAATTTGGTGAGAAAGCCGACGAAGGTATTTTAGTCGGATATGTTGTTGGGACACCCAACAGAAGAGTCTTTAATTTATCGAACAACAAGGTTGAGGTGGTATGTAACACTGACATCACAAGTTACAAAGCACCAAAGCCAAGCATGGGACACGCTGAGGCTTTCGACTATGATAAACTTTTCAAATCTTTTAATATGCCTTACTTGGATTTTGCAGAAGTTGATGAGAAAATTGCTACACAGATTCTGTATGATGAGGAAGAAAATTTTGTGCAACGACTGCAGTACGATGAAGGTCAACCTTCCTCGTCAGTTGCTGTTGATACCCCTGTTGCTCCTACTGAAGACGAATTTTTCAATCCATTTCACTCTCAACAACAATCGCCCATTGATGAACTCTCTTCGAACTTGGAAGACAATCTGCAAGTCAGTTCGGTTCCGACTACAGGCGTTCACAAAAATCACCCTTTAGAGAAACGGGTATCTTAAATGAATGCTTGTACACCTGCTTCATCAGCCAGATTGAACCAAAGAACTTTCAAATGGCTCTAAAGGACAGCTCGTGGGTCGAAGCCATGCAAGAAGAGTTAGCACAGTTCGAGAAGATGGAAGTATAGAAATTGGTTGCAAAACCAAAGAATGTGCATGAAATTGGCACAAAGTGGGTCTTTAAGTGTAAGAGAGATGAGAAAGGAATAATCATAAGAAACAAGGCGAGGCTGGTCGTAAAAGGGTTTAATCAGCAAGAAGGGATCGACTACAATGAAGTGTTTGCTCCTGTGGCTAGATTGGAAGCCATTCGACTATTTTTGGCATTTGCTGCACACAATGTGATGAAGGTGTTCCAGTTAGACGTGAAAAGTGCTTTTCTGAATGGTAAAGTCGACGAGGTAGTATACGTTGAACAGCCTCCAAGTTTTCCTGACCCAGACTTTCCTGATCATGTGTACAAGCTGAGTAAAGCGCTATATGGACTACATCAGGCCCCTCGTGCCTGGTACGCAACCTTGTCTGATTACTTACTTGAGAATGGGTTTGAAAGAGGAAAGATCGACAGCACACTATTTGTCAAGAGAAAGGGGGAGATTTTCTTCTAGTTCAAGTCTACGTGGACGACATCATCTTTGCTGCATCAAATGTCGTCATGTATCAGGAATTTGAGGAAGTCATGAAAAGGAGGTTTGAAATGAGCGCAATGGGTGAATTAACTTTCTTTTTAGGATTGCAAGTCGATCAGAAGAAAGATGGGATGTTCATCCATCAAACTAAATATGTCCAAGACGTTCTCAAACGCTTCATGATGGAGGACAGCACTCCATTTGATACTCCAGTCTGCGTCAACCACAAACTGGGTGTTGATTCAGACAATGATGCAGATGTGGACCCCACCCAATATCGAGCAATCATAGGTTCTTTAATGTATTTAACTGCATCTAGACCTGACATTATGTTTGCAGTTTGTCTCTGTGCTCGTTTTTAGGCAAATCCAAAGGAATCTCACATGAAGGGAGTGAAGAGGATATTGCGGTATCTCAAGGGCAAGCCTAAGCTGGGATTGTGGTACACGAAAGGGGGAGACCTGGACTTGGTTGCTTACACGAATTCTGACTATGGAGGTTGCAATTAGAATCGGAAGTCGACAACAGGTGGATGCCAGTTTCTGGAAGGAAGATTGGTGTCATGGCAGTGCAAGAAGCAGACCTTAGTAGCCATTTCTACATGTGAAGCAGAGTACATGGCAGCATCAAATTGCTGCTCCAAGGTTCTTTGGATACAACAGCAATTGCGCGATTACGGCCTGAATTTTACTCAAACTCCTCTTTGTATTGATAACACTGCTGCAATCTCAGTAACTTCCAATCCCGTAAAACATAGCAAAACTAAACACATTGACATTCATCATCATTTTATACGGGATTGTGCTGAGAAGAAATTAATAGTGCTCGAAAAGGTTGATTCGTTAGATAATTTCGCTGATCTCTTTACTAAAGCGTTTGACAGAACTCGTTTTCAAAACCTTGTTGAGCTTAATGGGATGATCAATCCCGAGTAACCGTATTTTTCGTTTTTACTTAAAAAAAAACGTCACTATCGCTTAAAATTATGTCGGTTGCTTCAGTTTGAAGGACATATCTTCGGATGTGTTTGGTCCTCACTTCTACCAGTAGATTATGAGGATAGCCATTAACCAGATGACTGAAAGCGACTGGGGCGGTTTATGATGTGTTTTTATTCTTTCGCTAAAAAGTAGTCGTTCATACTTAGTTAAAAGGACGCATATTCGTATGTAGTCGGTCCAGCTGATCCACTGGATCTTCAGGATAGCCGTTTACCTGATGACTTTGACTTGATCGGGGCGATAGAATTTAAATTTTTTTTGGGGAGATGATATAATTTTTCAAGTCTATAACTTCGTAAGAAGTTTCAATACAATGTTTCTAAGAAAATTGATCCAACCTTGGAAAGTGATAGACAAGCTAATTATGTGTGCTTAACTAGTGAAGTTATTAGGCCTAAAAGACTCTAGAACAGTCATTGTATGTTATGGTAGCTTTTTATGGTGCGTAAAAGTAGAAGTGATACTAACTAAATCTTCTCGATTTAAAGGGACAACTCATTAAGAGTTGTGTATGTCTCCATTTATATCTTTTCGAATGATAGGCAGAAAAGTGATTACCCAGTCATACACGAGCCCGTGAGTGTTCTGATTCCCGAGAAGATAGTGTGTCAAGAAACTGCAGTGATCCAGATTCGGGACTTGCAGTAGTCTACTGTTTGAAGCTATGTAAATCTTTATTATTAAAAAAAAAAAAAGTTAAGCCTTCTGAAGCCTATTATATTATACTTATCAATCAAGAGGCAAGAAAGAGAACGGGAAGAAGATTCTAAAGATCGAAGTGTACTTACTGTTTAATCAGACACTACGGGTCGAGGTCAACTCGGGGTGACTTGGGGAAAGCCAAATAAGCTTTGAGAATAGATAGGAGGCATCAGAATCTCTGATGTGTTGTTCATTTATATTTTGAGCTTAATTGAACCTAATCCGTATCACAGAAGCGATGAAAACCATACTAAGTTGTTTACCTGCTTACAACCTGTTTCTTTATGTCATAATACCGCTGAACATGGATCTATGTGACAGTCACTTAATTAGTATGATTCCTGTTCGGATCTTTTCTAAAACATGCTAGTCTCTGTCAAGACTGAAATTTAATCCCGTGTACTTTATTTCTAAAATTTTCACAAGTATGTCGTTTTATGATATAAAACATGGTTACTTGGTCGTTGAACGTCACATTTAAATCTTTAAAGGGAGATTTAAAAGACAGTTGCATAATGTTCAAATTTATAAGGGTCTGTGGTGAAAATTTTAAAATTAAGCGGAGTTAAGGGGCGAAGTTAAGGGTAAGCGAAGTTAACCTTAACTTCGCCTGGGCATATTCAGCCCTCTAAAGGGTCAACTCAGTCAAAACTTTTACATATTTTCAAAACCCAACGAAGTTATATAAAGCGAACTTATCACATAAACTCTCGACGAAGTTATATCTCGAATCAAAACTCGTTGTTTATCTCCGTTTTAACCTGTGTTAAAGGTGTGTAGGGTCTATGTTGCTTATAATTCTTGTTAACGGCGTTAATTAGATGTCGTGTTGGTCCGATTTCGGATCTCGTTCATGCAAACCTTTACACACCCACTTTACAATCTCTTTTTAACGTGTTCCTAACCAATGTGACCGTCTAGATCTCCATAAAAACAAGTTTTTTATTGTCCACAATCTCCAAATTCACCAAACAAGCATCGTCTGGCTTCTGAACTGTCTCCGCTTCAGTTCAGGCGAAGTTATAGTTTAGGCGAAGTTATTCTTAACTTCGCCTAAGGTTTAACTTCGCCTGGTGTTTTACTTTTTAACTTATCAGGGGAGAAGTTGTTCAAGGGGCGAAGTTATGGTTAGGCGAAGTTATCTTTAACTTCGCCTGCTCCTTTACTTTATTTTTATATTATCTGTTATCAGGCGAAGTTATTGGGAAAGCGAAGTTGTACTCAAATTTGCCCTTTCACTAACTTCGCCTACACAGAAACAATCATAACTTCGCTCATGGTAACAGACGAAGTTGTGATCTGCTTTGACGATTCTCTAACTTAAACCGTTTGTGGTGCAGATATGGCAGCTTTAGCAGGAGCCGGTGGTGCTGATGGTGACGAAGGCGGCGATAACAACCGTAAATTCTTTCCGGGGCACAATATGTACATCACACTGGACCCGGATGCTAGCCGTGTTGATGATTATCGCGAGATCATCACTTTTCTGATTCGCTCGCGTATCTTCATGCTATTACTACAACTCTGCCCATTTCTCTGCCGAACATAGAAGACTTATGGCAGACGATTGAGTATGATTGCAGAGTCGAGCCCCCGGTGATGCGCGCCACAGTCAACAATCAGGAGGTGCAGTTCTCATCGGAACAGATAAGGGTCGCTTTGCAGTTTGGGAATGAAACGAGAGATGATCCTACAGACTTTGTTGCTCCATTCAGAGATGGTGCATTTTTAAGAATGGGCTATTCTTGTCCATTGGGTGACACTCAGAGACGTAAGGGATTCTTGTTGGATCAATGGCGTTTTCTCATGCATGTGATGATTGTATGCATGTCGGTTCGTAAGGCTGGTACGGACGGGATGGGTGCGACGATGCAATCGGCAATGACAGCACTGACTTACAACAAGCTTTATAGCTTCAGTCAGATGGTGTTCTATGAAATAGACCGTCAGAGACGTGCAGTAGGTTGTGAAAGATTCTTGATGTATCCAAGATTCTTACAAATGATCTTGAATCATGTGGCTCCTACGCTACCTCAGCGCCGTCCGATTCGTTATGTAGAGAGTGTCAGCAAGAGGATATTCGCACAATGCAGAGTGTCGAGTGCTCGATGTAAACCAGAGCTTCGTCCACGAAATACTCCGTTATTTGGTTATCTGATAAACTCAGCTTATGCTGCTCCTCGTGGAGACGAGTTTCGGGATCCGGCACCACAACAGCCTGAAGCACCTCAACCACCACCTGTGGTACAACAAGCTTTGCCTGCTGCCCCTGTTGTGGCACCGGAGGAACACGTAGACCTTGAAGCTGCTTTTGGTGGCCAAGGATTTTTTGACATGGAACGAGTTGATCCTGAGGAAGAGGTTCAGGTCTTGGTTGCACAGGGTTCTGGTATTGATGTGTCGATGGTAGCTACGTTTGTAGCTGATTCTGAAAGAACCGACTCTGACTCCTCAGCTGATGATGTTGCTGAAGCAAGACAGATACTGGTCGCCCAAGAAAGGATTCATGGAAAAAGAAAGAAAGATACAGATGACAGTGAATATGATTTTGAGAAGGAGTTAAATCGGTTGGTTCGTCGATCGAAACGGGTAAGAACGGGTGAAGGATCGGGAGCTGGTGAAAGCTCGAGGGTGGTACGCTTCTCTCCGCCCGCTTTATCTGGTATGACCATGGTTCCTGCATCATTGACTGTAACATGACCGATCACCTCGGGTGTTCCCGTGTTGACAACATCATCTTCGTTTGGCATTCCAGCTTACGCCTCCAGAAATTGTTTCCTTGCCACCTCCTACACTTACTCCATCGGAGGTTGTTGCAAGATTCATTGAGTCGACAATGGTTGTCACTACAGGGTTATCTGTTACAATACCACCTGCGGTTACTTTTCAGCCTGTTTCTGATGTTCCGGCTACTTTGGGAATCCTTTCACCATATGCTCAAGACACTTCTCATATGAGTTTTGATTTTGATGCAACCTTATCTGATTCAGACAGGATAGCAGCTCTTGAAAGGGTCGTGGCAGAACAGTCGAGAATAAACTTGATCTACACTCACGCTATTCAGCGCCTTGTTGCAGAGAATCAGATTCAGTCGTCCCTCCTGATTGAGCACGGTAAACTTTTTGATGCTTTAAAACAGTTTTTAGCATCTCAGGGGGAGACGAGTTGAAAGGGCGATGAGTTGAGGACGAAGATGAGAAATGATCGAGACGATGATCCCAATGCATCGAAAGGTGCATGTGGTGAGTTGCCAAGATCTGAACAAACTCTTGGGACTTCCACATCTCAGGGCGAGTCTACTGGTGCAACTGGTGAATCAGGGGGTGATGATGTGGTGGTAGTGGATGATGTGGAAAGTTTGGATGATGATATTGTAGGTGACGACGATGTGTTACCGGTTGAAGAGATTGAGAAGATAGGGGCTGACATTGTAATTTATAGTGAGATTGAAGAGGGAGAGATTGTGGAGGAAAATGTTGAGCATGAGATTCCGGAAGTTGATAAGACAAATGTGAGTCATGATATGGGAAGTGACGAGACTGAATGGGAAGATCAGCCGAGATGGAAAGAAGGCTACGCTCAATGGTTCGTAAAGAGAAAGAAACCAGCGGTTCCAACTATGTTTAAGAAGAGTTAAAATATCAAAGGGTATGCTGAATCGAAGAAGGGGATTATTAGCTGGTTATATGATAAGCAGTTGAGGCTATTTGTGATTAAACGTTTTGACGGAGTTCAGTACTTCAAAAGGTTGTTAAGATCATTGAATACCTTGCTGGAGTGTGAGGTGAAGGATTTAGCCAAGTTGGGGTTGATAAACAGGAGTGATGACAATATGGCTAGGATTATTGGGAAGATCGTTTGGAAAGAAAGTATAAAAGATAAAAAGTTCGAGTTGTTAAAACCGCAGAAAGGAAAGCTCATTGAAGATAAAGACAGAGGTATGAGAGCTGATGGCAAACCTTGGATGATAATGAAGTATAAGCCGATCCGGTGTTTAAAAGAAGTGCCGATGAAACAAATGCCCAAGGATGTCTTAAAGAATCTGAAATGGTGGTATGTCGATAGTGAAACAGCTGAAGCGGTGATGGAGGATGAAGATGAACAAGAGTTTTTGAGAGTGTATGATCCAATGCACTTGGTGAATTTGTCTCAAGCTGACTTGCAGGTGCTGAACGAGAAAAAGATATTTTATATTCCGGCATGGAAAGAAGAAGCCAAGAAATACCAGAGAGTCGTCTCTGTCTGTATAAGACAGGGCGTTCATGCTTGAAGACGGGTGACTCGAGTTATGGGATTACAAGACACGTGATTGAAGATTGAGATATGAAGCTATTGCCAAGGGGGAGTCTGTTGGTGCATTATGTCAGTAGTTCAGTATCTAGTGTCTGTAATCGTGTTAGTTTGTTTTGGTTTGTTTTGTATAGGTTGTCTCACAAGTTCGCCTAATATAAGCGAACTTGTGGACAAGCGAAGTTATTGACAACTTCGCCTAGTCTGTTAGGCGAAGTTGTCATAACCTATTTAACCATATGTTATGGGTTGTGTTTGTAAAGTTTTTCCAGTACGTGTAAGGGTGATTTGTATATCACGTGTTAAAGGAGTTGCAATACCAAGGGTCTTTTGAGTATTGTAACGTGTCTTTGTACTTGGGCTTAACGTATATCGCGTCTAACACTCGTATCGTCTTACATAGGGATTCCGCACCTACGTAATACGAGATATTTCCGTGTAGATCCGGCTGGGAACCTACACTTTGCCTGAGAATATCTTTCACCGAGTGGGTAGTATAAAAATATGTGCTTCTTTGTTTCAACATATTCGAATGAGAAGTATGGGTAATACGGCTGAAAGCAAAAAGGTGATGCTTAAGTTTCAATTCAGAAACTTTAATTTATTGAAAGGTGAGACGGTTGAAGAAATGACAACAAGATTCAATCACTTGATTGCTGAGATGGACAAGATGAAATTAGATGTCTCTGAGAGGGATAAATTGATACTATTAAGAGTGTATTCCCAAGTTCTTATTCTACATTCTTAATGGTTCTCAAGGAAAACAATTATTTCTTAAATGAAGATTTGACTGCAATTGAATTCTTACAGAAGATTGAAGCTAGAGAATATGATCTTAAGTGTTAGAAATCTTCAAAAGAAAGTCAAGATCCTTCTTTCTATGGTGGTAGTATGCCTCTTAGTTCAACCATCTCTCCACTGACTGCTTTTCTTACTCAAGCTGCAAGTGAGAATGCAACTACATTGTATAGTGATCCACGAGCCTGTTTTTATACAACTGGATGTACTGGATCTTCTGGTATTTTTGGATCAACTGGAGTTTCAGGAAGTTCACCCAATACAACTCACTACTCAGCACCTTCAAATGTCAACATGAAAGAAGCTGAAAAAAACTTTGCTTTTTCTATCTGCTTTCATGACTTCGTATGAAAATCTGGTTAGTAGCAAAATTGCCACTAGTGATTTAACTAATGAAGACTATGCTCAGATTGATCCAGATGACTTGGAGATCATGGATTTAAAGTGGAACATGGCAATGATTGTTAGAAAGGTGAAAAGATTCATGCAAAGAACCGGAAAAGATCTTCCCGCTCTAAACAAAAAGTTGGGATTTGACAAGTTGAAAGTGAAATGTTACAATTGTCAAGAATTCGGTTATTTTGCAAAAGAGTGTGACAAACCGAAAATGGAGTATACAGGTCCTCGTGGTCAAAATTCAAACTCTTCAACACCATGAGGTAATGATACTGAAAAGAAACCATCAAGTTCCGGGTCACAAGCAATGTTAGCTAATGGAGACGATTGGTCACAACGACTACTATGTAATGATACTCAAGCAAATCTGGCAATGATTGGACTTACTGAAAATGTTCAAGAGGATAGTAGAAGTGAGATGTCTTCTGATAATGATTCTGGATCTGAGTCTGATGAGTCAAGTAAAGATCTTCCAATCAATTTTGCTTGTATGGAGAAAATTAGTGATTCTTCCACATCTGCTTGTACGGCCAAGCAAAATGAGGTTAGTAAATCTACTTCTAAGGTGTCATGTGTTGATTGTGATTATAATAAATCTAAAATTGATTCATTAAAACTACAAAATGATAATTTGCTAAAAGAGATTGTGTCCTTAAAAGATACTTATAGGCAATCCTTGACTTCTCAAATAAATTCAACAGAGAAAATTGAGGCTTTAACTATAAGTAATCATGATCTTAAAGCTGAGTTATCTGTGAAAATGACAATTAATGATCAAAAGTTTCAAGAAATTTTGAAACACCGTTCAAAGATAACCGAGCTTGAAAATGAGGTTCTTGAGTTAAAGAACAAATTAGGTAAATTTAGAAATTCATCTTTTCTGTTGAATGAAATTATCGAAGTTTCTGGAAAACAAAAGGATTCAAAGAAGGGTATAGGTTTTGTTGAAATTCCACCACCATTTCACAATGACTATAAAATTAATCCTTTTGCTCCAACTGAAGAAGATGTTATTCTTAAAGAGCCTTTGATTTCAAAAAATTCTAAACCAAGTAAGTCTGAAACTGTTAAAACCCAATCTGTTTCTCAGAAACCTCATGTTCAAAGCAACAAAGTTTTTGTTGAAAATGTTGACAAAGTTATCATTAAGGATGTGTTTGAACATGAAATTATACACAAGAACAAGAACATTCCAAGTTCTAATCACATACTGTGTGAACCTCATGAATTTGAGGAGGCTGTTTATGGTTCGCAAACAACTACGATGAAACAAGATGTGTTTGTCAAACCAGTGAAGGCTAAGAAACCAAAAAAACCCAAAATTTCTGATGAGGATTTGTTGCGTTTTATAAATCCTAATGCACTTAAGCCATCATCTACTCGTGTGTTTAAGTTAAAGGGGATGGACACAATGTTCACTGAAAAAGACATTCCAATAAGTATCATTAAACCTGAACTAATTGAGAGTGTGCTTTACAATGAAACCTCCAAAGTTCGTGAACTCGAACATCAATATGCTCAAGCAAAAACATCAGTTCCATCTGACACATTAACTAAAGCAAAACAGGTTTTAAAACATGCTAAGAAAATTAATTTTGTGAAGTCAACTGGGACAGATACGTTGAAAAGTTTTTCGAACTGTTCTAATTTAGATTTTTACTTGAAAAAGAAATCTGAGTTATCTGATGATTTTGCTAAGAGCATGACTAAAAATGTGAGTCATCAGTCATCATCTGTGTCACATGCTCCAATAAATTCTCAACATCAACTCGTTGATATGCGAAGTTGTTTTCTTTGCGGTCAACAAGGTCATGTAGTAAGAAACTGTGGCCAGAAGAACTATCAGAATCTTCATCCTTTTATCAAGGACCATTCCAAACCGGTTCCAGTGGTAAAGGAGATTCTGAAACGACCAGTGTCGTGTGCTGATGATACTCATATTATGTTTTCGAATATACATCCTCGAAAAGTTGTTCATGTGAATGAAACTTATGGTTCCGTTAAACCTAAGTTTATTCCTACTGAACCATTATGCCAAAATGTTAATTCAAATGTGGTTCAAGCTGCGTATCTAAGACGTAAGTCGAAGAAACCAGTAACTTATTCTCAAGTACCTGAACAACAATTGAATGCAACTAAGGTTAACTTTTCTCATGAAAACCAAAAGGTGCCCAAGACTGAGGCTTGGGCTGCCGTTTTGAACTAATCATTTTCTTTTGTGTGTAGGGTTCATCCAAGACCATTTCTGGTGAAAACTGGATCATGGACAGTGGATGTTCTCGTCATATTACTGGAAATCTCAATCTCTTATCAAACGTGAGAAATATTCAAGGGGGTTATGTGGCGTTTGCTGGGAATTCTGGGGGTATGATTACACAGGAAGGTGATGTTTCGAATGGGAAGATTAGATTTGAGAAAGTTAACTATTGTGATAAAGTGGATCATAATTTATTGAGTGTATCGCAAATCTGTGATAAGCAATACACTACAGTATTTACAGACGTTTGCTGTTTGTTTATGTGCTAGGTATCAAGCTAGTCCCCAAGTGACTCACCTGGCAGCGGTCAAGCGTATTCGGCAATATCAACGGGGAAATCCTGACATCGGGTTATGGTACCCCAAAGATGATACTTTCGATCTTACCGCTTACTCAGATTCAGATTATGGAGAATGCAAGATCAATTTCAAGTCTACTATAGCGGGATGTCAATTCTTAGGAAGCCGGCTTGTTTCCTGGCAGTGTGAGAAGCAGACAACGGTCTCCACTTCAACCGCCGAAGCTGAGTATGTTGCAGCCTCGAGTTGCTGTTCCTAGGTTTTGTGGATACAACAACATCTTCGCGACTACGGTTTGAAATTTCTTACTACTTCCATCTTGATTGATAACTCTGCTGCTATTAGTATCACCAAGAATCCCGTACAACATTCTAAAACAAAACATATCGAAATTCGATATCATTTTATACGGGATTGTTATGAAGAGAAATTAATTGATCTTGAGAAAGTGCACACTGATTTTCAAAAAGCCGATCTATTTACCAAAGCGTTTGATAAAACACGTTTTAACTTTTTGCTTGGTTTAAATGGATTGAAGACCCTTGCTGAGATCCTAAAATTAGGATAATTATCTTTACTTGTTTTATTGTTCTAGTTTAATTTCCTTTTGTTTTTAGGTTTTAGGGAGTGAATTCTAGAAAATACAAAAATATTGTGTTTTGAGTTTGTATAGATAAAACCCAAAAACCTTAGAAACCATAGAAAAATCAAAAATATTGTGTTCCTTCTTGTTTTATTTTAATATCTGACAAACCAAAAAAATTTTAAGATTAGAAAATCCCAAAAAGATTGTGATTTCTGTTTGTACTATAAAATTTCTGAAAAAGTCAAAAAGAATGTGAATTTTTCTTGTTTTTGTAAAGAAAAATCCGAAAAGACAAAAAGATTGTGTTTTTAGTTTGAAAAGAGAAAAACCAAAAAATTTTTGCTTATTATCGCTGAAAATTATGTCATTTGCTTCTATTTCGAAGGACATATACTCGTATATGTTTGGTCCTGATAATTTCATGGAATCTTCGGGTTAGCCACTTATCTGACAAATAGAAAGTATTTGGGGCGTTCATTAAGCACTCTACTTTACTTTTATCTGAGAATTTAGTCAGTTATTTAAGTTTGTGAAGCGTGCTTGCATGTTTTGGTCTTGTTCTCTACTTGTAGATGGATAGGATAGCCATTAATTTATGAACTTAAATTAACTGGGGCAATTCAAATCATTTTGTTTTATGCTCCTCAAAATTGAGTTTTTGAAGCAAAAAGGGAAAATGATAGTACATTATTTATTTGGCCCCAAATCCAGAAAGAAATAAGCTTAAAAGACTGTGTGCTTAATCATTGGTGCATTGATAGGTCTTAAACAAGTTGTTAGAGTAAAGTAAGTGATATAAACTTAAAGAAAAGCCAAATTGAAAGAGGTGTTAGTCTCTAGCAAAAGTCTCGGTAAAGTTGGCAGAAATGTAATAACCGGTCATACTCAAGCCTTATAATTGTTGATCACCAAAAAATATAATAAAGCAAATAACAAGCGTTAGGATTCTGGACACTGTGAGTCTTTATGCAGCTTAATCATCTGGGTATTCATAAGCATGAATATTTCACTCGCTTTCTAGAGCAAACCCAAAGTCATTAAACTTGATCACCGCTGTACTTTGTACAATTTAAATTACTGACTTGATCAAAATCCGCTGTTAGTCATACAATTGTTCCTCCCTTGCGTGCGTCTCATTACCAATAAGAAAAGGACCCCAGGGGATACAATGTATGTAAGCCGACAGATGGACTTGTGCATACTCACTCACAGTAAAGGAAACTTGATGCATTGCTCAATTATTTTTTAAAAAAAAGGTTTCAAATTTTGATCAACATTATAATGGTTTAAGTTAAGTTGGGGTGATTTGGCAAAAATCAAATTAAGCTTGAACTGAGATTAGAGGCTGATAGTTTCTGATATTCTGTGCGTTAATTGAACCATAAATCATATCACAAAAATGCTCGAAGGTTTGTTTTAAGATTTAAGTGGACAACAATATCAATGACCGACTTAACGCAGTCATAATAGTGCTGAAATATAAAACTGTGATGGAATGGCATTTGGTCAATATGATTCTCTGCCCAAGCTCAACAAAAATATGTCCTGCTTTTGATAAATATTTAAAAAAAAACACAAAAAGATTGTCTATTTTTAATATTCGGATATTATTTGTAAATACATTCTTTAATTTTTTTACAAAATACCAAAAATATTTTATTTTTCATACTTTACATATTATTTAATGATTTTAAGTTATTTAGTTATCGGGATAAACGGTTCTCGGTAATTCATTTAAGTTAAAAATTTTTATTTTATTTAATTAATTCATTATTTAATTCATGTAATTATTTAATTTAAAATTAAATAAAGTTTTTAATTTGTTAAAAAAAATCAAAAAAAAGATGATTTACTTCGTTAATTATGGATAACGAACTAGGTGATTCTTTAGCGAACTGGTTTCTAGTTCGCTCACCTAATTCGCTTCCGCACTCTGTAACGAATCATCCCTTCTTCGTTATACATATTTAACGAATCAAGACACAAGTCATGTCTTTTTCGCTACTCTAAGGTAACGAACTAAAATAACGAATTATCTAATTCGTTACTTATAATTCAAATGAATTGTGTAATTCGTACATTGTGTACCTCGGGTAGCGTGCGAGTCTATATTAGACAGAAAAAGACGAACAGTCCTTCACTGTTCATCTTTTTCTTCATCTTAAAGACACCTTATTCAAAATTTTCTCTGAAAATCGACTTTCAAATCTCAACATTTCAAGGCTATCATTGTTTGTCTAAGGTATAGAGGATCACTGCGATGTGATTTTCGTCAAAAATGACTAAGCTTTGATAGACTATTTATGGATTTTTGTGATTCAAGGGTTTTCCGAGTTTTTAAACCCTAATTTGTTTATGAAACGTTGTGTTAATGTAACTTATTTATGATTCAATGTGATCGGAATGCAATTCCGATACCTTGGGTAGACTTTAATCAATGTTTGATTATTGTTTGCCGGGTCGATTGAATGATTATATGTTTGACTGTTTGGACTCTGTTTAATGGACTGATCATTCTTATTTAGGGCACGGTGTTAAGCCTTCATTTTAACCTCGTGAGTTTAGTTTTGCGATTCCGAGTCACATAGACCTGCTACTTTGATTGTTCGACGATAAGCATGAGTTAATTAGAGCTGGGTTTGTGTTGTTGACTATCTGTGCTCATCGCAATTTTGACTTTAACTTTGAAGGTCAAAGATCAAGTCTAATTTTATTGACCATTCGTTATTCTTAGCGAATTGGAACTACTTCGTGTCCAATTCGTTAAAGAAATACACGAACTAGCTCAGCGAATAATTTATTTCACGAATCAGATGTGGATTCGTTAAAAGTATAACGAACTAGTTCCATAGTTCGTCATTTGATTAGTAATTCGCTAAGTCTACTTCATTCGCTTATTTACTTGATAGCGACTCGCTTGATTCGTTACTGAATGGTAACGAATCAGAGTGAATTTAACGGATGACATTCATTTTAGTTATTTAATTAAATTTACAATTAACATTTAAATTGATTAACGTATTTCAACCGTCTAAACGCGTATATATATTAATTACACTTATCATATGACATTGAATACACCAATTTTTTTATATAATAACTAAACATACATTTGTGCTAAATGCATATTACATCTTCACAATCCTTATATCTGTTTCTATTTATTCAGTATAAATGGCTGATCAAGTAAATCAAGATCCATCGATTGCCGATCAAGGGCAACACGAGCAACCACCACCAGAACAACCTCCACAAGATCAACCACCACAACATGAACAACAAGACGACGTTATTTTACTACCATTTGACAAGAAACATAATATTTGTGATTACGTGAATCAAGATGTTGCAGATTTGGATGTGTTTAGGGACATGTTAACCTTCATAAGACGCTCAGTGAAACACTATACTATAACTGCTACACCTAAAGTGTATCTGAGTATTATCAGGCAATTTTGGGACACAGCTGAGTATGTTAAGGAAGAAAACCACATTCGAGATACAATCAATCAAACTCTGATTACAATTGACATTGAGGTTATTCGCCATGTACTTCACTTTGCTGATAATATTGACAACCCTAGTGAATTCGACAGGACACTGGTCAAGGGTTTATTCACACGCGTGCGTTATGGTGGCGATATTGATAAATCTATGTTGAATAAGAATGGATTATGTCTACCATACAAGTATCTTCTACATGTTCTAATTCACTGTATGAGTGGTCGTCGTGGTGGGTTTGATGAATGTAGACTCAGTTTGCAATAAGCTTTTGTAGCTTTGATCCTGAACAAGCCATTTAACTTCTCGGAACTAGTCTTTGATCATTTGAAAGAACAAGTTCAGCAAACTGTTCAGTCCAAGAAGTTCTTGATGTATCCTCGTTTCTTGCAATTGATTATCCAAGAGTTGATTCCTAATTTGGCTATTGATCAGACTTTGGTGAACGATGTACTTCATATGGAACACATGAAAGCTGACACTATGCAACGAATGTTAACTTATAGAAAGGAGAAGCCAAAAGATAAACGGATGTAACGATTCCGGCAAATTCAGGTATACCCTAGCCGGAATATACTATTTACGTGTTATTTAATACTGATTATATGAGTTATAGTACGTTTATACGAATATATATGGTTCACAGTATGAATCATACTCAATTATATAGTGAATCGTATTGGAATTACAATTAATCAATGATCGGTTATTGAAACCCGAACGAATCGGGAATTACATTATAGACGAAGTATATAATGTTTAGTGATGTTTACGAAGTATTAATGCTTCGGGATAAGTGAATTATAGCACAGAAAAAGGATTTCGATTTATTGGTACGTCGGTACGATAAACGAAACCTTTAACATCAAACCAAGCAAGAGATGATCAATCAAGCCGAAAAAGATGCGTAATTATTAATAATATGATGTTTTAATGTCATGGTTTAAGTTTTTAAAGTTTTTAAGTCGGTTTTATGTAAATTTTATTTTGACCCGAAAAACGACCATTTTAATTTCGTTTCAAGCCGAATTACGAGTTTAAACGAGAAACGAACTGAGCCAGATTATCCACAACATTATCCGGATTGCGTAATCCGAATATGTGGCTTAGAATTGATGTGTGGGGCCCACCCCCATCCACCCTATGGACCGATCGGTCCTTATTATTATTATCATTCAATTCTTTTTTTTTTTAACACATTTCAACAACAAAACTCTCTCAAACTCATTCAAATCTTCAAGCATCCATCCATCCCCTTGATCTTTAAACCAAGAATTGAAGGTATAAACATGGTTTTTATGCTTAAATCTTGTTTCTAATTCTACAATATTGAGAAAAGGAGGTTTCCATGTGAAAGACGGGTGAAAACCCGAGATAAAACCGATTCTCGTATGATCAAGGGATGTATACAAGTTATACAAAGGATCTTGATCCAAGTAATGAGTTAAAAGTGTTTAGAATAAAATTTTACGGTTAAAATCTTGTTAAAATGAGTTTCCAAGTGAAAGATGGGTGAAAAACCGAGATGGAACCGACTCTTGCATGATCAAGAGATGTATACATGTTATACAAGGGATCTTGGTCCAAGAAATGAGTAAAAAGAGTCGGGAATGGATTTCTACGGTTAAAACCTTTGTTTTTACTTAAAAACCGACACTTTGAAAGAAATGGTTTGATTATTGGTGTAACTTGCTTGGTATAGTGATATTGTGCTTGTAAGTGTTGTATCTAGCGGCTAGCAAAGGCTAGAAACCGAGATCCTTGCGATCTAAAGCTAGAAAACACAAAATAGTTCGGTTTTCGTGTGTTATGAAAAAATGGACAGATTTACGTGTGCTTAGAGTCGGGTCACGAAATTTCACAGAGATGATCTACACATGAGAATATGAGATCTGTGAATTTTTGGTAATTTTTGGATAAAAGATGAATATTTGGTGAATTTAATGCTCGGTTTTGGCCAAAAATAGTGAAAAATAGCAAAACATGATGAAAAATTCCGGAAAATTTAAGATAAGCTTTTTATAACATATAAAAGTCACCCACAAAATTTGAGCTCAGTTGGAAAAGTCTAAGTAGGCTTTTCGGTGAAACGAGTTCTAGGGCTTCCTAGCTCGGTTTTGGGTGAAAATGGCTTGAAAAATAAGTTTTAAATTCTGGAAAAATTCCAGGGAGTTATGAGGATGATAAAGATCATCCCAGAAAAATTTGGGATTTTTCTAAAGTGTTTTGGTATTTTTGATATATTTAGTGTTTTAACAAGATTTAAAAATAGATAAATAAATGTAAATGTAGGAAAATAAATCTGGAAAAATTCCAGAAAGTTATGAGGATGATAAAGATCATCCCAGAAAAATTTGGGAATTTTCTAAAGTGTTTTGGTATTTTTGATATATTTAGAATTTTAACAAGATTTAAAAATAGATAAATAAATGTAAATGTAGGAAAATAAATCTGGGAAAATTCCAGAAAGTTATGAGGATGATAAAGATCATCCCAGAAAAATTTGGGAATTTTCTAAAGTGTTTTGGTATTTTTGATATATTTAGTATTTTAATAAGATTTAAAAATAGATAAATAAATGTAAATATAAGAAAATAAATCTGGAAAATTTTTATAAAATTCTTTACTGTCAAATTAAGTTTTGTGCAAAATTTCAAGACCCGAGATTAATCGGGTAATTATTGGTGCTAAAAAGAACATAAAAACAAGTTTTTAAAGCTTAAAACGTGTAAACCGGCAAAGTTCGCATAAGCGAGCTGACTGGTACATGAAAACCCTAAAAATAGACTATTTCATAAATCTAAGTAAATTAAGTAAAAATAAATCATCCGAAAATAATTCGGATGATTTGGGTAATTTTACCCGATTTTACCGTTTCCGGCACCGAAATACCGGAAACGGGCCCCGCGGCCAAACGGGGTGTCAAACCGAGCTATAATTTCATCACCTTAACTAAATTGACTGTCAAACTCTAAGCAATGTCAATCTGAGTCCTTAGAAGTGTCACGGGGTTAACATTGTCCCCGAATCGAGTACAGTACTGGGTTAACAATGTTCCCAGATGTACCGATTGATATGTATTTAAGTTATGGGAATTATATAGTAACGACTAGATATTATATTACAGATCCAGGCACGTAGCTGTTCCTTATATTACTCACCAACTCACAACAAGGTGAGTTTTCACGAGCCCCTTTTAATGAATTGTTTTAATTATATTTTCCCGGGGCGGAAAACATGTCTTATTTAAAGTATTTAAGTACATACCGATCGTATGGAAATACTTGTACATTTATATATATATGGGCTGATGCATAGAATATATAAAATGTTTATAATGTGTTATTGTTCTGGGGTAACATAGTTCCCAGGGGTTATTATTGTTCTGGGGTAACATAGTTCCCAGGGGTTATTGTTGTTCTGGGGTAACATAGTTCCCAGGGGTTATTATTATTCTGGGGTAACATAGTTCCCAGGGGTTATTATTGTTCTGGGGTAACATAGTTCCCAGGGGTATTTATTGTTCTGGGGTAACATAGTTCCCAGGGGTTATTATTATTCTGGGGTAACATAGTTCCCAGGGGTATTATTGTTCTGGGGTAACATAGTTCCCAGGGGTTATTGTTGTTCTGGGGTAACATAGTTCCCAGGGGTTATTATTATTCTGGGGTAACATAGTTCCCAGGGGTTATTGTTGTTCTGGGGTAACATAGTTCCCAGGGGTTGTTATTGTTCTGGGGTAACATAGTTCCCAGGGGTATTTATTGTTCTGGGGTAACATAGTTCCCAGAAAGTTATTGGAAATGTTCTGGGGTAACAAAGTTCCCAGCATGATTATATTGTTAATAAATGATTATTAAAATGATTTGTCAGTGTTTATTTAAATTAGTGAAACTCACCAACTATTCGTAGTTGACCCGTTTTCTTTACATGTTTTCTAGGTATGCCCAAGTTGGATTGATTGATGTTTGCTTAACTATCTGTGCTACCTGTTGGAAGCTTGCTGCTCTTTGTTTTGTAATGAATTTATTAATGTCTTATCGGTAAAATATGTGTGTAACACCTAGACAGTAATGAAACTCGCAACAATGTAATATGTTATAAATTAATGTAGTGATATTTTCTTTATAAGCAATGCTGTTGATATCAGATGTGTCTGTTGCATCCCGTGTACGTTTCCGCTGCGGTTACGGGGTGTTACAGAACTTGGTATCAGAGCCATTGGTTATAAAGAATTAGGATGTCTGAAAAAGATACCTAAAATATAACCAGTAGCTCAAGTATTATAGGATCTGAATATCAACTAATAATATATTGTGACGAGATCGGGATGAACTTGGATGGACAAGTGGGTTATTATGGTCCGGAACATAATAACAGACTTGTCTGCACGAGGGAATTCAGGGGAAGTCACGGGGGACTTAAATAGGTAAAATTGGCAACATATGTGTAAATGTATAATAATATTATTATGTGGCAAAATTGTATAAGTAAGTACATGATTAATTTAATTATGAATTACACTACGAAAAGGACTATATGTTTGTTAACTTGTGTGCAGGTATAATGGCAAGAACACCTAGTGTGTCGTCGGAAGAGGACCCGGAAGAGGCTAGTTCCGGGGCCTCTGGAAGCCCAAGTGTAGCACCCAGCTCCGAGCCTTCGGAGGCTAGTCATAGTACTTCTAGACAGACCACCCCAGCTAGGAGTGCTAGTGTACCCTCCCCTGCTAGGGTTACCAGGTCTCCTACCCCGCCCGCACCACAGACCACCCCGATTCCCCCCAGGCACGGTCCCCGCCTCACGGCGCGGATCAGTGCCCCATATGTCCCGCCCACTGTTACCCCACCCAGATCCACATACCACCGGGGCGAGTCTTCCCGCCCCCAACCCGAGCCTGCAACCCTACCTGTGTGGGGTCTGCCAAGGCAGGAGCGGGACTTGGCGGCTTGGCTACGTGTTCTCACCGAGCAGGTGAACGAGCACTCTGCCGCCCTGGTCGTGGGGGTACAGAGGCGGGCGTACCTCGGGGACAGCATACTGGACCACCAGTATGCTATTAACCAGTTAAAAAGGGAGTGCTCATACTCCCACTGGTTGATCGACCAGATGGAAACCCGAATGCGGGTTATGATGGCGGTGCTGGTGGTGTTGGTGGCGGTGTTGGTGGGGTTGGTTTACCACCATGTGTAGACGTGTTGGATGGTAGAATCTTGAACCGCTTTTTGATACTCCGTGTAAGTAGTTAGTGGTGATACTAACACGGAGTGAATCTTGTTTAGTTATAGTACAACCACTGGCCCATAGGGGGTCTCTTGTAGGGCATATCATTATCGATACTTTTGGGTATCATTCAAGCACTGACCCATTGCGGGTTATGTCGAGGATGATACCAACATAGGCCCTTTGTATTAAAACTTAGTTGTGTAATGATGACTGGGAAGTATGTAAATGGATGTTTGTGTAATATGTACTAATGTTTATTAATGTATGGAATGTGTTTGTGTTTCATAATTTGGAATGGTATTAATTATATGTGTTTCCTTGATGTTGTGTAGAATGGCACCGAAACGATCAACGAAAGTATCGGAAGTAGATGTGAGCCGTTTGATTGCTCAACAGTTGGAGGCGGCGATACCGGATATAGTATCGCGCATCGCCGCCAGCATTAATAATTCGTCTAATCCAACCCCTCCGAGCAATCAAACGCCCATAAATAATGGCGGGGAACATAATGCTAATCCTCCACCTACCGATAACACTATGCCGAGTACTGACGCACCGCCTACGGTGGTCGCTACCGACAGTAATGGCCCTATCCCTACTGTAGAGACCAACCGCACTGGACCATCCAGGGGTTGTTCAATCAAGGATTTTATGTTATGCAAGCCTTTAGAATTTAACGGGTCGGAAGGACCGAATGGGTTAGTGAAATGGTTAGAGAAAATAGAATCAGTGGTAAATATCAGCAACTGTCCCGAGGATTGTGTCGTTAAGTACGCCACCTGTACGTTCACAGACCATGCCTTGACATGGTGGAACACCATAGTACAGACTCGAGGTCAGGCGGCGACAAACCGCATGACCTGGGCAGAGCTTAAGGATCTTGTTTTGAAACATTTCTGCCCAAAGAATGAATTGCAGAAACTGGAACATGAGTTGTGGAACCTAGAGATGCATGGGGCGGACCACTTGGGATATACCAACCGGTTTAATGAACTGTCACGATTAGTGCCGTGGTTGGTCACCCCAGAGTCAAAAAGGGTGGAACGTTATATTTGGGGACTTACTCCAGTAGTGAGGAACATAGTTAACGCGGGAGGGCACCAGACGTATGAGGGTGCAGTGACACAGGCTGGTATTGTCACGTATGATTTCTTAAGGAGCGGATCGATAAAGGCGACGGGAGAGTCGGCTGGGGGAAAGCGAGGTACGTATGACAATAGGATCCGAGAGAAGCAGCAAAACAAACGAGCTAGGCCCGCTGCCCAGAGCTATGCCATGACTAGTTCGGGCGGAAGGCAAGAACCGCAGAGGGGAACATTTCCTAAATGCGGGAAATGTGGTTACCACCATAGTGGCGTGTGCAAGGAGGTGGTGTGCCACCGGTGTGGCAGGGTTGGACACTACGCACCAAATTGTAAGACAAATCTGAACAACCTGAACCGTCAACCACAACCTATTCGGGCGCAACCATTTAGAACTCAACCAGCCCGACAGCAGAACCCGCAAGGAAACCAGATGGTGACCACTAGCCGTGCTTGCTACGAATGTGGCAGCACGGATCACTTCAAAAGGAACTGCCCGAAACTGAATCAGGGAGGAAACGGGAGACAACTCGCGGGTCAGCCATCGTCGTCCAATCCGGCGCGAGGCCGGGCATTTGTGATGGGAGCGAACGAGGCGCGCCAGGACCCCAGCGTAGTGACAGGTACCTTCCTCGTCTCTGATCAGTACGCTTCTGTATTATTTGATACAGGCGCCGATAGAAGTTTTGTCTCCGTTAGATTCCTTTCGATAGCAAACCTTCCTATTGGTGAAACCATAGAACCCTACACCGTAGAGGTCGCTAACGGTAAAACCATGATAGTTAATCGGATTGTTCGGAATTGCCCTTTTATTCTAAGCGAACAATCCTTCCTGATTGACTTATTACCGGTAGAATTGGGTAGTTTTGACGTGATAGTGGGAATGGATTGGTTGGCACGTAATAGGGTAGAAATAAACTGTGAAAAGAAAACCGTCAAGATCCGGGTGTCGGATGACGAGGAGGTATTAGTGCAGGGAGAAAAATCCGGCACCATGATACCATTTATATCCCACCTCAAGGTGTTGAAATATATACGTCAGGGATGTGTGGCGTATCTAGCGAGCCTGACGGCCGCTGATTCTGAGGAAAAACGGGTGGACGATATTCCCGTGGTACGCGAATTTCCACAAGTTTTTCCAGAGGAACTTCCTGGATTACCGCCAACCCGACAGGTCGAATTCAGAATCGATCTGTTACCTCAAGCTGGCCCTGTTGCTAAGGCCCCTTACAGACTTGCACCGTCCGAAATGCAAGAACTATCCAACCAGTTGCAGGAATTGTTGGATAAGGGGTTTATACGTCCCAGTTATTCCCCGTGGGGTGCACCTGTACTATTTGTGAAAAAGAAGGACGGGAGCCTTCGAATGTGCATTGACTACAGGGAATTGAACAAATTA
>NW_027497329.1:0-174931 GCF_021521415.1 Bidens hawaiensis | reverse complement strand
ATCTATCCCCACACTTAAATTTTGCATTGTCCTCAATGCAAGGATAAGGACGACTTAAAATAAAAATAAAAATAAAAATAAAGTCGGACTACAAAAACTAAAAACCTAAAATAAAAAACAAAATAAATAAAAAGTTAACAAGCTAGATAATGGAAAAGACTTAGCTGGTAATATGCGAATGAAACATGATGCCAAGGTCTTCTTCCATGAATGCCCTCTAACTACGAACGTGCTCAGCAAATGGTAACTCCTTTTCTCAAGAACGTAAGCGGCAAAAATTCAACAAACAATATCTAAAAACGTATCTTATCAAACATGATAGATATTATGCAATAAAAGTGCTTCACCAACAAATATATAAAATATAATAAATAGCAGCAAATAAATAAATATAAAGTATACGGCTCCACTGCTACTCCATCCCCACACTTGTTCGTTTCATTATACTCAACCTCACCGCGGGATCTTCTCTCTAGCTCACTCAATCTTCAATCTAGTAAAACTCAAAAACACAAAACAAAGTCGAACTACAAAAACTACATTAGGGACTCAAAGAAAATGAAAATAAAAATAAAGAAAATAATATAAACTCTACACTTGAGTTTTCACTCAAGAACCCATGCTAAGCGAATCACGTGGCGGACCGAGTGGAGCTTCCTCCACCTCGGTAGAACTCCAATGCCCTCAACAATTCCGAATCATTATCCGACCATTCGTCAACCTTTTTATTCTTCTTTCTAACTCCACGAACCCTTTCAATCTTTCTCTTTCCACCACCCCATTCTCTAAAACACTTTACCATTACCCGAGAACTCGAAACCTTTCGCTCCTTCCCCACACTTAAACTCACTGAACGGGACTCCTCAAGACTTGGATCCATGCCCGAAATAGATGATTCTATCGAGTAAACTGGGTGACATGGATCAATGAGACCATCTTGACCACTCGGATGCCTCATGGACTTCGCCAATAAGTGGCACTGTCATTACCGGCTCTAAGGGTTATCTTACCTTCAAACACATCAATAATTGCCCTAGCAGTACGTAAAAACGGACGAACCAAAATAATAGGAACTCTCTCGTCGGCCTCCATATCTAAAACAACAAAATCCACGGGAAAAACTAAATTATCTACTTTCACGAGCAAATTCTTCACGACACCCCTCGGATACTTAACGGAACGATCGGCTAAAGACAACGTCATACGAGTAGGGGTGAGCTCTCCGAGGCCCAACTTTTCATACAAAGAATATGGCATGAGGTTTATGCTAGCTCCAAGATCGGCCAATGCTTGAGACGTCGTATCACTTCCGAAAAGACATGGGATGGTAAACACACCGGGGGTCGGGTAATTTTTCTGGTACTTTATTAAGAACTACTGCAGAACACTCTCCATTCAGTGGTACAGTTTATAGCTCCTCCAACTTATCCTTTCTTTTAAGAATTTCTTTTAAAAACTTGGCGTACTTAGGCATATGTTGAAGAACTTCGACGAACGGGAGGTTGACATTTAATTGGCTAAAAATATTAAGAAAATGCCCGTAATCCTTCGTATACTGTTGATGCTTTAGACGAGCGGGATACGGGACATAAGCAGGGTTAATGATGTGTGGTGGTGGCCGGACTCTAACCGGCTTCTTTTCAACTTGTGGCTCAATAATTGGTGTTTTAACTTGTGACTTACCCGGAGCCTCTACCTCTATCTCCTCATCTACCAATTCATCGTTCCCATATTTCTCAATTCCTTTACTAAATACCTCCGGACCAAAAACCCTACCACTACGAGTGGAGATGGCTTTCAACTGAGCAGCCGGATTAGTTTGAGGAATACCCGAAAACTGACCTGGGGCCTTTCTTCTAAACGACGAGCAATGTCACCAACAGTCATTTGAATATCGAGAATAAAAGATTGTTGGTTTTTGAAGAGTAAGTCATGCTCGGCGAACTTTTTCGGTGTTGTTTGGTCTCTCTCCAGGATTAGCTTCATCATCTCTTCTAAACGCCCAATCCCACCGTTCGAATCTTGCACATTATTTTGAACATTATTATTATTAGTATTATTATCATTAAAATACTGACCTTGTCCTGAAGCATAAGAATTTTGAAATCCGGGTGGTGCGCCTGACGGACGCCAGTTGGAATTATTCTGATTCGGGTTCTTGTAAGTGTTCCAACTCTGATTATTGTTGTTGTAATTATTGGGAAACCTATTCTGACCAGCAACAAAATCGACTTGTTGATTCATCACCGGGCACTCCAAAGTACCATGTCCACCTCTACAAAACTCACACCAGTCCACCTTGGCCTTCAGCTCCTTAACCTCTCGAGTTAGTGATTCCAAAGCAGCAGCCACACTAGTATCCAGATTAACCTGGTGTACACCTCGAGCGGATGAGGATGTACTGCTAACGGAAGTGGAATTCCCGCGATGTGGCACTTTGGCAAGGTTCGATTGAGCGAAGCTCTCAAACATCTCGTTACACTCGGTGACGTTCTTCCTAGCCAGAAGACTTCCTCCTGCGGCCGTGTCGAACCGGACTTGGGTTTCATAGTTCAGCACGTTGTAAAATTTCTCCACGAGAGCCCATCGTGTGAGACCATTCTGTGAGCATCGAGACAGCAAGTTCTGAAAACGCACCCAAGCATGATAATATCTCTCATCCGGCTCCATGTGGACGAGTGAATCTGATCGCGAAGAACAGCCGCTTTAGTCGGTGGAAGTATCTCTTGATAATTGCAGAACGTAGTGCTTCCCAAGTGGTGAACGTGCCAGGTGGCTGCGTGTCAAGCCAAGTAGCTGCTTTACCTGCAAGTGAAAAAGGAAAAAGATGTAAGAAAATTGCATCTTCAGTAGCACCTTGCAATTTAAAAGTTTTCAAAACGCGGTAAAGTCAGTTAATATGAGCCGGTGCATCTTCGTCATCCCGCCCCGTGAACTGATTAGTTTGAACAATGTTGTTCATGACGTATGACGGAATCTGCCACAAGTTGGGATTGTCGATCTCGAGAACGACGATGCATGACTGGTTTCCGGTTAAGCCATCGAAGGCTTGAGCCATTTGAACTTGTGGTTGGACTCTAGGACTTTCTGGTGGTGAACTGTGTGGTGATGACTTTGGTGTAGATGTAGCTTTTGACTTTTTTTTCTCTGCTGATGAGCTGGTCTCGGTTTTGAACGGAGAAAAATCCAGATTATCCAGCGGTGGTCCTTGCGAACGAAGATGTGGCATAAACCTGAAAAACGCAACAGACCAAATGGGTAGACTCTAATAAAAGACTCAAAAATAAATTAAATAAACTAAAACTTAAAAATTAGACTCCTACGAGTCAAACGAAAATAAAACAAATAGCACGTATGTAGCAAATAAGTCCAAGAAAAGCTAATAACGCAATCGTCAAAAGTACCCGGCAGCGGCGCCAAAAACTTGATGTGCTAAAAACAGTCAATAAATATTAACTAAATTAAACAAGTAATAAAAACAAGACCTAAGACTCAACTAAACAAAACACCGGCATATGAACCGGTCAATTGTACTAAGCTAAGTAAGTCCGGAATATCGAACCCACATGACTCTATAAATTACGTTAATTAACTAATTAGACTCGACTTACGACACGACTATTTATTATTAATGTTTTAAGAGGGATTTTTAAACTAATATTAAACTAAGATTAAACTAAGAAAGTAAATATACAAGTTAACGAGAAACAAGCAAATAACACAAGATCGAAACCCATCAGAGAAGGAATCTACCTAGGTAAGAATCCCATGCATCAACAATCATCAAGCAATGGACAAATAACATGATTATGGAAACTGATTTCTAAACGTGTTCATCTAACAAACCCTAAGGACCTTTGACTGAATAAAATGAAATCCCAAAGAACAATTATTAGATATTTAAGCAATCAAATGTTTACATGATTGTGTGAAAAGTTGAAACTAGCACAAGTGAAATCATGAAAGGAAGTATGTAGGACCTGCAGAGTAATGTAAAGAGTTAATTACACTGGCCAATGTCATTAACTACTTACCTTACGAACATGTGCTAAATAATTCCTAGAGTGATAACATTTGTCACACCTAGACTAGGTCAATGGGGAAGCGTAATATGGGAATGTAACAAATAACTCTGGTATCAACCACATTGTTTATAAAGAAATTCGACAAACTTCTTTACATCATATTACATTGGTAGGTACTAAGTTTACAAACTAAGTGAAAAACATATAACCAGTTCGCGTGGCTGCTTATTCTTTAATATATACTAGCATCTACGTACAACGATTCACTTCCCTTCTAGCACCGAGCACATAAGCAAATTATTCCAACTTGGGCTCACCTGAAAAACATGTTAAAACGGGTCAACTACGTCTAGTTGGTGAGTTTCAAGCTTCACGAGTACGAACGAAATCAGTATACGAGTTCATAAAGTTCACAGTATGTATGTATATACGTATGTGTATGATGTTTTTATACACTAAGCCACAAGTGAAATCGAAACAAGCTAAAACACATGGCCACCCTTGCCCATGCACTCCCGGTGGCATTTAACAGCCACTTTGCCCCAAGTATGTACTACTATGTCTAACACCACATAGCGGAATGTAACAAGTTTAAATGACAATGTGCAACTGGTTTTAACATGTTCGGGCATACCCCTCCGGCCCTATCAGTTGGGTTTGTCAAACCGATAGTAATATCCACACGTCACCGGCACGAAGTTAATCACTTGTGTTTGTGGGGACTTTCAAGTGTTAGTACTTATATAATTCACATCATCACACGTTTTCAAGTATATAAGTATATGTAAACATGCTTTCCACAACAAATGTTCATAAAACAGTTTAGAAAGTGGGGTCGTGAAACTCACCTTATAGTAGTCTTGATCGGTTACACGAGTAGTATGTATAATGTCTCGACTATATCCTATAATCGGTATAGTATGGTTGACACTAGTACAGTGTATAAACTAAATCGGGTTGTATAGTTGGTCTGGGTATAGCTGTTAGGCCCAGAATATGACCATAGTCATAGATTGTTACGTTATGAAATGTTCAAAACCAGATTTGGCTCAGTTTCACCATTTTCCGTGTCTAGCCTTGTTGATCGTTTACACAAACTTAAGTAAACATACTGATTGATGAAAAAATATTGAAGTTTCGGTATCTGGATTGATTGCACTGTTCGTTTCCGTTTTCATACGGGTTTGATTATACGAAACGCGTACAATCCACCTGAATTGTCCAGAAATCTCATAAGAAGTTTGTTTTTATCAAATTCATCCAAAACTATGATATTTGACCACTTTTGACGTTTTGACATACCAGTCAGTTCGTTAAACACAAAACTGCCGGTTTTGTTAAAAAATATATAATTTAAATCTTCAAATAATCATAACTATTTATGAAATTATATATAAATTATAAGAATTTTAATAAAATAAATTAAAATTTTTATAATTTTATAAAAATATTTTCAGAAATTTTATACTCAACTATTTATTTATAAAAATTCATTTTATATGTTATAATTAACCGATAAATACCCTGTTTATACCAAATGATTCCCCAAAAGTCCGATAAATTTTCAAAGTGGTAACAATACCATAAATCAACTCCTGTAAAATTTCCAGATTCTAGTTCTTTGACCAAAATACCCCTTTGTGCATTTTTCAGCTGTTAAAACTCGATATAAACGCAAATGCATAAACCATAATTAGACATCTCCAAATCATCCCAAATTTTGCCAGTGATCTTACCATAACATTTCTGATTTCCAAACCAAATTTATTATTTTTCATGATGTTTAACTAGTTTTCCCAAATAAACGCCAATAAACGGTAATAAATTCGCCAAATAATCACCGTTTATCAAAAAATTACCAAATTGGAACAGGGACTCATTTACATGATCCATAATATCCGTGAATAGTTTCAAAATCTAACAACAGGCAAGTCACAATCGAAGCACAAATAGCCCCTAAACGAGTAATACGGTAATTACCTTGTTGGTTTTCGATGGTTTTAACGATAACCCGGGTCTTGATCACAAAGTCAGTGTATCTAAATATCATATCACACAAAACTAAGCATTAATCATCCATAGTCCAGCCTTGTAAATTAGGGTTTCAGTTTGGGTTTCAAACCGAACTTTCAAACCGTAAAAACGTCATATTCATGTTCTAATCCGTGTTTTTGGTCAAAATCTATATAGTTCTGGTTTGTAAACATATTTAGCATCAAAACATGATTTTAGTTGATTTTTATGGTTTTTGGATGGTTAAACATGCTTAATACTAATCAAAGACTAATTATATGTGTTAAACTTGTATAAAACATGAATCAAATTCAACAAAATTAAGAGGTTACCTTATGTTTTTGAGTTGGTTAGGGTTTTCTTTCTCTGGATCAGCTGGAGAGTTTTAAAAATATCAAGTTTGGCTTGTTTGAGAAGCCTTGAAAAATTAATATATGAATGTGCCTTATGTTTTTTTTAGCCGTCATATGAGGGGGGGGGGGCACCATGGCCCCTCCTTTGGCCACTATTTGCCTCATTTTGTGTGCAAAGGTGAGATCTCGAGTCCAAAATTAGTTCGGGTTCGGTTTTTCGGAAGAAAAATAGTTCGGGCGCGAAAAAAAGCGCGAAAATTTTCAGCTCAATCTTGTAAAATAAGAAAAATGTAATGGCTCGTTAAAATCCAAAATATTTTCACGGATTGTGATGTGCTAAAAACAGTCAATAAATATTAACTAAATTAAACAAGTAATAAAAACAAGACCTAAGACTCAACTAAACAAAACACCGGCAAGTGAACCGGTCAATTGTACTAAGCTAAGTATGTCCGGAATATCGAACCCACAGGACTCTATAAATTACGTTAATTAACTAATTAGACTCGACTTACGACACGACTATATATTATTAATGTTTTAAGGGGGATTTTTAAACTAATATTAAACTAAGATTAAACTAAGAAAGTAAATATACAAGTTAACGAGAAACAAGCAACTAAACACAAGATCGAAACCAATCAGAGAAGGAATCTACCTTGGTAAGAATCCCATGCATCAACAATCATCAAGCAATGGACAAATAACATGATTATGGAAACTGATTCCTAAACGTGTTCATCTAACAAACCCTAAGGACCTTTGATTGAATCAAATGAAATCCCAAAGAACAATTATTAGATTATAAAGCAATCAGTTGAATTGATTTCCGCAAAGTCATCAATTAGGGTTAATTAATAGTATCTAAAGCAAGCAATCTTACGAAACACTAAACCCTAGATAACTTGATAAGCTAACATGACATCATGAACATGGATCAACACAATAAGCAAGAATATTGTCACTATCTATCCTAGCATGCAATTGACCAAGACACATGAACAACTTCTCACCTTACAGCTATTGGAATTTAGCAAAGCATTCAAAACCCTAACCAACAATCAACAAACTTCTATGATCTAATGGGCCCATTTAATCACAAAAATCAAAACACCAAGTAATGATTAACCATAAACCCTAAATCTAAAGAACACAATCAAAAGATTAAAGATCTATGTGAAGCTATAATTAACAATCAATCAAGATAATAAACACTCATATGCATCATGAAAGAAAAATCAAGTCTTTTACTATTAAATTAACAAAACCATAATCAAACAATTGTCCAAAGCAAGAATCAAGTCTTAAACATGTTCATCAAACCTAGGTAGACATGAAGTCTAGCCTAAAATCATTATTAAAAACAATCCTAAACAAAGAAAACAAAAGAGATTCATGATAAATAACAAGAACGAAGAAAGTAGAGCGATAAAACCCGTAAGAGTCCTTTCTTGATCGATTAAATGGAAGCTCCTTGATATCTTAATGATTCTTAGCTTCAAAACAACTTGAAAACCTTCAAAACCTTCTCCAAATCAGCTGCTATATTGCTTCCATTCGGCTAGGTTTATCACCCTTTATATATTAAACGAGCTGCGCCTTAAAACTTGCAAAACTTGCTGACCAGGAGGCCTAGGCGCCCCGCGACGGCATCCTGGGCATTTGCCTAGGCGCGGCGCGGCGCCCTCTTTGGGGAATTTTCGTTTTTTGCTTTTTATTTATTATTTAATCATGTTAGATCCCTTTCTTGAACTCCAAGTAACGTTTAGAACCTTCTAGACCTTCTTTTCTTACAAATCACCATCTACATGAAAACAAATTGAAACGCTAAGTGGAACAATCATGTAATCATTAACGAGCAAAACGTACTTAAACTTCGCATTAAAAGATAGAAAGAATTAAGTAAAACATGCAAGACACCAAAAGAGTTAAAACACGATAAATATATAAAACTTGACTCAAAACCTAAATTAATAAAAGATAAACAAAACTCGAACTTAAACGAGCTTAAAACATTACGGAAACACAACTTTACACGGGATTCGAGATGTATAAATAAACGTACATCAGATTGCTTAGAACATGTCATATAAGTCTCTCATAAATCTTTTTCAGCTTGAAGGATGTTACAATGCTCGTTTTGATGTTTGCGATTGCGTTTAAACTTATAGCGTATCAATAAACAAAACATTTTTCGTTTAAATGGTTTTAAACGTACTGGGGCCTAAATATCAATATGTTAGCCACTATAATATGTATATAACTCGTGTATCACCCATCAGCATATATACGGGCCATAATCAGTATCGCTCGGTTACTCGTTTAATCGCTACGAATTGACGGATTTATCGTTTACTCGCTACGTAATGAATAATATATACCTCGTTTTGACTCAAATGTCACATTCTCCCCACATTAAGAAATTTCGTCCCCAAAATTTGATGTGTCAACGGTTTCATTTTTAGGGAACCGGTGTGGGTATTTCTTTCAGAATTCGTCCTTTCGTTCCCAAGTAAATTCGGGTCCTTGTTTTGAGTTCCACCAAACTTTTACCAATGAGATTTTGTTGTGTCGTAACTGCTTGGTTTTTCTGTCCACAATTTCCACCGGTTCCTCTACGTAGTTTAACTTTTCATTAATTTGAACATCTTCCAGTGGTACAATCGCCGTTTCATAAGTAAGACACTTTTTCAGATTCGACACATGGAACACATCATGAATGGTGCTCAGTTCTAGGGGTAATTTCAGTCGGTAGGCTACGGGACCAATTTTTTCAATAATCTCGAAAGGTCCAATGTATCTCATGGCTAACTTACCCGTCTTTCCAAACCTTATAACACCTTTCCATGGCAATACTTTAAAAAACACCTTGTCGCCTACTTCAAAAGATAACGGTTTTCTGCGAACATCGGCATAACTCTTTTGTCGATCACGGGCAACTTTTAATATTCGTTTAATCTCATGAATCTTAATGGTTATTTCTTGAATTAAATCAGATCTTGAAATTTGAGTATCACCCACTTCTGTCCAACAAAGTGGCGATCTATATTTTCACCCGTATAATACTTCATAAGGTGCTGCTTGTATACTACTGTGGTAACTGTTATTGTAAGAGAACTCAATGAGCGGGAGGTGTTGATCCCATTTCCTTTTGAAATCTAGTACACAAGCACGAAGTAGATCTTCTAAAGTTTGTATTGTTCGTTCGGATTGGCCATCAGTTTGGGGATGGAAAGCGGTACTCAGGTCTATTCGGGTTCCCAAAGCTTCTTGAACTACTTGCCAGAAATGTGAAGTAAAGTAACTACCTCAATCTGAGATAATCGAAAGTGGTACTCCGTGTCGGGATATAATTTCGTCAATGTAAATTTGGGCGAGTGTTTCGGTAGTGTAGTTGTTACGGATTGGAATGAAGTGTGCGGATTTTGTTAATCGACTTATTATTCCCCAAATTGCATTCTGTCCTCGGGAAGTTTTGGGAAGGTGTATAACAAAATCCATTGTAATTTGTTCTCATTTCCATTGGGGTATTTCAAGTTGTTGTAACATTCTCAAAGGTTTATGATGTTTCTCTTTAACACGAGTACACGTCACACCTTTACTAACACAAGTGGTTATATCTTTCTTCGTACCAAGCCGTCTATAAAATTGTTTCAAGTTTTTATATATCTTGTTAACACCTAAACGGATAGAATTTTCATGAATTTACTCGGTAAGGCTAGGCTAGTCTATTGGCCTTGCCTGTATGGTATTTAATTTCATAATCCTAATCGTTTAGCAGTTCTATCCATCTTCTTTTCATATGTACGCACCCTAAACCTTTATGAGATGCGTCACAATAAACTACCAAGTCATCAGTTCCATCTGGAAGACTTAATATTGGAGCTTCACATAACTTTTGTTTTAACGTTTGGAAGGCCATTTCTTGTTATTCTCCCCAGTCATATGTTCGATCTTTTTGAGTTAGGAGGGTTAAGGGTTGGGCAATACTGGAAAAGTTTTCAATAAGTCGTCGGTAATACCCGGCTAATCCCAAAATTTGGCGGATTTCTTTTGGTGATTTAGGTACTTGCCAATTCTTAATAGCCTCAATTTTACTGGAGTCTACTTGGATTCCTTGATGATTCACAATGTGTCCTAAAATTTATACTTTTTGTAGCCAGAATTCACATTTGGACCACTTAGCGTATAACTTTTCTTACCTCAGTAATTCCAAGATTACCCGCAGATGTTGTTCGTGTTCCTCTTTACTTTTCAAATATATTAGGATGTTATCGATAAATACGATTACAAATTTATCAAGATAGGGTTTGCGAACTCGGTTCATGAGATCCATAAATACTGCAGGCGCATTGGTCAATCCAAACGGCATAACCAAAAATTCTTAGTGACCGTACTGAGTTCAGAAGGCTGTTTTTGGGACATCTTCTTCCTGGATTCTTACTTGATGATAACCAGATCAGAGATCAATTTCTGAAAAATACTTTGCTCCTTGAAGTTGATCAAACAAGTCATCGATTCGAGGTAATGGGTATCTGTTCTTGATAGTTACTTTATTTAACTCTCGGTTATCAATACACATCCGAAAACTTCCGTCTTTCTTTTTCAAAAATAACACTGGTGCTTCCTATGGTGAATAACCAGGTCGTATAAAGCCTTTATCTAGTAGTTCTTGCAAGTCGGTAAGGTGCTTTAGCAATGGGAGCTACTCCTGGTATTAAGTGAATACAGAATTCGAATTGTCGAGTCGGTGGTAAACCAAGCAACTCATCGGGAAATACCTTTGAATATTCGTGTACCACTGTGATGTTTTCTAATCGTCTTTCGTCGAGGTCCTTAACTGTTAGACTTGCCGTGTAAAACGTACAACCATGGCGCAAATACTTTAGTGCCTTAAGTTGGGATACAAGAGGTAATACGGTACCAGATTTCTCACCTTGAACAATCATTGCCTCATCATTCGAAACAGGAATTCTAACTATCTTATCCTTACAAACGATTTCAGCTTTATAATTAGATAGCGAGTCCATACCGACTATAACATCGAAACTTCCTAGTTCTACTGGGAATACGTCGATAAGGAAGAATTGGTCGTTTAGGATAAATGTGCAGTTACGAACTATTTGGTTAACAATCATAGACTTATTGTTAGCAAGTTCTATAGTATAAGGATTTGTTAATTCACTAACCAACATTCTCCTCAATAGTAAGAAGTTAGTGGCTACAAAACTTTTATCGGCGTCCGTAACAATTAAAACTGAAGCTCAACGATCAGAAACTAAGTATGTACCTGTTACTACATGTGGGTCTTGTCCACTTCGCCCGATCCATTTACTAAAGCGCGTCCCCTAGTTGGATAGGAAGTTGATGTTTGCCCTTGATTTTTCCGTTTTACTACATTGGGATTCAATGTGGGGCAGTGTCTCCTAAAGTGTTTCGTACTACCACACTTATAACATGTCTGTAGGTTCATTGAAGATGGGGTTTGTTGATTATATTGTTATCGAATTGGTTGGGGACTAGGTGTTTGTGTACGAAGAGTTTGGGTTGTTTGAGACTGTGGGTTTGAAGTATTCATTATAGTTCTACAACTTGGGGCATAATGCCCAATATTTCCACATCTTTGATATAGGGTCGTTCGACATTCACCAGTATGATGCAAATTACACTTTCCACACTTTGGCCATGACCATTTGTATGTATCTTGTTTCATGTCGGAACTGGTCATAGCATAGTTCTGAGTTGTAGGGCAGATTCGTTTATTCTGAGAGGTATAACTAGTTCTTTTCAAATCGAACGATTCTCCTGGTACTCTTAATACACCGTTTCTTGTAAAGTCAAAAGTAACGATGCTGACTTGTGACATGGCACTTTCTAAAGTTGGGTGGAATGTGGAATTGACTACACTTCTCACGGCTGGGGTCAGTCCCCAAATATAGCGCTCAATGCGCTTGGATTCCGGAATAATTAACCATGGTACTAAACGAGTCAATTCATTGAAACGATTTGTGTAACTTAAATGATCAGCGTCTCTCATTTCAAAATTCCAAAGTTCGTGTTCTAATTTCAGAATCTCATTTCTTGGAAAAAAAATGTTCTAACACGAGGGTTTTAAGTTCAAGCCATGTCATACTGTTAATCGTTTCTCGTTCCTGAGTTTGTACAATCATATTCCACCACATCAAAGCATAATCCAGAAAAATACTGGTAGCGAATTTGACTATATGGTCTGGTGAAAATTCACTAATGCTAATTTTGGACTCGGTTTACAGGAGGCAAACTGCTTAAACGAATATTCTTGACGCTGGGGTTCTTGATTGTTACGATTATTACCGGTATTTGGTCGAGCGTTATCATTAGTAGTTATGTTGGTTTCCAGTATGGGAGTTGGATTTATGACATTAGTGGTGTTGAAAACAAGTTCAGGGTTCCCAATGATATTAACAGTCGAGCAAGTATTATTACTGTTTATAACATTATCAGTAGTCAACGGGGTAGTAACGCCCGAGGCTACATTAGTATATGGCAGAGGTATATTATCAGTGGCCGTAGTGGTGCTCGGGGGTTGATTAACAGTATTATTGGCACTTATGCTAGCAGTGACTTGTGTTACAATGGTGGGTATCACTGCTTGTAATTGACGATCAATCAATTCGGCCACTTCTGCCCCAGATATAGGGTTAACTTTCTTCGAGGCCATTCTATAAGAATAATTAGATATATAATAATTAATATAGTTTCCACCATAATAAGCACAGTATCACGATATTACCAATTACAAACACACAACTTTGCCAAAGAACACGTTTGTATTACCCCCAATCATTACTGTACATATGCATCCAAAATTTAGCGCATAGGCTAACCTAGTATAGGCCAGCGCTTGTATATGCGTATCAAAATTTGTCAATAAGTGACATATAGACTTAACCCGATAAGGGTCAATGCATGTAATAGTGCTAAACCGCAAACAGTTCCCAAGTCAGCCCAACGTGCTGCTACAAATTGCTGCATGGGATGTCAAAAGACTATATACAACCAAACTATACTACTAGTGTTCTACCCATTCATAAGTACATGATACAACAATCACACAACAGCAGCCACTAGGGCTGTAATAACCGCCATACAAACTCCCAACAATGTCGTTGCCCGATCCTAACACCAACGATTGTGAGCATTTGACCACTGTACGTCCCTCACTTCTCGTTGCATGTACCTTATGCGATCTTTCATGTCGTGTCTGTGCTGGTTAAGGTTGTTTATCGAATGTGATTGTTCTAATTTCTTATTAGTCAATAAACCCAATCAAGCTGAATCGGATATGAGAGGTGACCCCGGTATCGGTATGGGTAGACCCCAGATGGGAACATGTATCTCTTTGACCTAGACACATGATGTTCTCCCCTATGGTATGTAGACAGAGGTGGGGGAGAGGTGTGCTCAGGCGGGTGCACGCTCATGCGAGCAGTCTGACTATTTCTAATAATGGAAGGGGGTACAGTTGTATGATGTACAGGTGGAGTCGAGGATCTGGGAGTTCTAATAGTGAATGATAAGCACTAGTGGCTCCTGCTCCTAAGTCATTTCTTGGGGATTCCCTAGGGGTATAGGTGTCACAACGATAACCCTATAAATTACGTTGGTCCAATAGGTACCTCGTGCAGGGCCACAATATCCCCTTAGCTTTCTCTCGCTTCTTCCTCTGATTCCTCTTCGGGGTCCTCCTTTTCATCATGTAGTACTGGTACTGCAATAGATAGACGATCTATATCTCTCGACATATTTCTGCACAAGGGCTAATAATAATAACAATAATAATTTATCATTAATATTAATCAAATTAAAATTAAATACATGTATTCACACACATTAGCACAAATAATTGTTTATTTATATATATATAATATTATATTTTATACACATATGTTTTTGTTTTTACCTATTAGATTGTTTAGAGTTTTCTTCTCGAATTCCCTCGTACAAACAAGTCCGTTATTACGTTCCGGACCATAATAACCCACTTCCCCATTTGAGTTCATCTCAAGAATCATCAGCATATATAATTTAACACTATTTTATTCCCAGAGATAATCGAACCTACAGTTATATTAGGGTATCCTAAGGGACATCCTAATTCTTTATAACCAATGGCTCTAATACCAACTTCTGTCACACCCCGACTAGGTCAATGCGAAAGCATAATACGGGAATGTAATAGATAACTCTAGTATCAACCACATTGTTTATATACTAGCGTCTATGTACAGCGATTCACTTCCCTTCTAGCACCGAGCACATAAGCAAATTATTCTAACTTGGGCTCACCTGAAAAACATGTTAAAACGGGTCAACTACGTCTAGTTGGTGAGTTTCAAGCTTCACGAGTACGAACGAAATCAGTATACGAGTTCATAAAGTTCACAGTATGTATGTATATACGTATGTGTATGATGTTTTATACACTAAGCCACAAGTGAAATCGAAACAAGCTAAAACACATGGCCACCCTTGCCCATGCACTCCCGGTGGCATTTAACAGCCACTTTGCCCCAAGTATGTACTATGTCTAACACCACATAGCGGAATGTAACAAGTTTAAATGACAATGTACAACTGGTTTAACATGTTCGGGCATACCCCTCCGGCCCTGTCAGTTGGGTTTGTCAAACCGATAGTACTATCCACACGTCACTGGCACGAAGTTAATCACTTGTGTTTGTGGGGACTTTCAAGTGTTAGTACTTATATAATTCACATCATCACATGCTTTCAAGTATATAAGTATATTTAAACATGCTTTCCACCCCAAAAGTTCGTAAAACAGTTTAGAAAGTGGGGTCGTGAAACTCACCTTATAGTAGTCTTGATCGGTTACACGAGAAGTATGTATAATGTCTCGACTATAGCTCGTATCCTATAATCGGTATACTACGGTTAACACTAGTACATTGTTTAAACTAAATTAGGTTGTATAGCTGGTCTGGGTATATCTGTTAGGCCCAGAATATGACCATAGTCATAGATTGTGACGTTATACGTTATGAAATGTTCAAAACCAGATTTGGCTCAATTTCACCATTTTCCGTGTCTAGCCAAGTTGATCGTTTACACAAACTTAAGTAAACATACTGCTTGATAAAATGAATTGATTTATGAAAGAATTTTGAAGTTTCGGTATTTGGATTGATTGCACTGTTCGTTTCCGTTTTCATACGGGTTTGATTATACGAAACGCGTACAATCCACCTGAATTGTCCAGAAATCTCATAAGAAGTTTGTTTTTATCAAATTCATCCAAAACTATGATATTTGACCACTTTTGACGTTTTGACATACCAGTCAGTTCGTTAAACACAAAACTGCCGGTTTTGTTAAAAAATATATAATTTAAATCTTCAAATAATCATAACTATTTATGAAATTATATATAAATTATAAGAATTTTAATAAAATAAATTAAAATTTGTATAATTTTATAAAAATATTTTCAGAAATTTTATACTCAACTATTTATTTATAAAAATTCATTTTATATGTTATAATTAACCGATAAATACCCTGTTTATACCAAATGATTCCCCAAAAGTCCGATAAATTTTCAAAGTGGTAACAATACCATAAATCAACTCCTGTAAAATTTCCAGATTCTAGTTCTTTGACCAAAATACCCCTTTGTGCATTTTTCAGCTGTTAAAACTCGATATAAACGCAAATGCATAAACCATAATTAGACATCTCCAAATCATCCCAAATTTTGCCAGTGATCTTACCATAACATTTCTGATTTCCAAACCAAATTTATAATTTTTCATGATGTTTAACTAGTTTTCCCAAATAAACGTCAATAAACGGTAATAAATTCGCCAAATAATCACCGTTTATCAAAAAATTACCAAATTGGAACAGGGACTCATTTACATGATCCCTAATATCCGTGAATAGTTTCAAAATCTAACAACAAGCAAGTCACAATCTAAGCACAAATAGCCCCTAAACGAGTAATACGGTAATTACCTTGTTGGTTTTCGATGGTTTTAACGATAACCCGGGTCTTGATCACAAAGTCAGTGTATCTAAATATCATATCACACAAAACTAAGCATTAATCATCCATAGTCCAGCCTTGTTAATTAGGGTTTCAGTTTGGGTTTCAAACCGAACTTTCAAACCGTAAAAACGTCATATTCATGTTCTAATCCGTGTTTTTGGTCAAAATCTATATAGTTCTGGTTTGTAAACATATTTAGCATCAAAACATGATTTTAGTTGATTTTTATGGTTTTTGGATGGTTAAACATGCTTAATACTAATCAAAGACTAATTATATGTGTCTTGTATAAAACATGAATTAAATTCAACAAAATTAAGAGGTTACCTTATGTTTCTGAGTTGGTTAGGGTTTTCTTTCTCTGGATCAGCTGGAGAGTTTGCAAAATATCAAGTTTGGCTTGTTTGAGAAGCCTTGAAAAAATAATATATAAATGTGCCTTATGTTTTTTTAGCCGTCATATTGGGGGGGGGGGGTGTCCCCATGGCAAAAAAGGATGAGGCTACCTAGTGTAGTTGTGTACCTGAGACTTTATGGACCATTGTTAAAGTATGAGATTGATTAAGAATTGTAAGGTAGAACTAGAGGGACGTGAGTTCCTAGTTACTCCTATTGTCTGACCTTAAGAGAGTTTGATGTCGTTTGGGAATGGATTAGCTATTTGAGTTTGAGGCTCATATAGCATGTAAGAGTAATTTGATAAGGTTGAAGTCTTTGGATGGAGGTACAGTGACGATTTATGATATTAAGGAAAGTTCAGGGCTTAACGTCATTTCGATGATAAAAGCCGAAGGTTTGTAAAGGCGAGGGTGCAGTGCCTACTTGGTGTATGTTGTCAAAGCTACGGCTGAGACGAAAGAAGTGAAAGATGTTCTTATTGTGTTTGACTAACCAGAAGTGTTCCCATAGGACCTTCCAGGGTTACCACCGGAACGAAGATTAGAATTCTCGATAAAAGTAATACCAGGAGCACAACCCGTCGCGAAGACACCTTACCACCTGGCACCGTCCGAGATGAAAGGGTTAGTGTCCCAACTACAAGAAATCCTCAACGAAGGTGTTTTAATGATGAGTATTTCCCTGCGGGGTGTTATGGTGATGTTCGTGAAAGAGAAAGACGGAAGTATAAGAATGTGTAGAGATTACTGCGAGTTGAACAAGCTAACTGTGAAGAATAGATATTCGTTGCCACAAATGGATGATTTGTTTGATCGAATACAAGGTACGAGTTGATCCTCGCAAATAGACCTTAGAGTAGGCTATCATCAGTTGAAAGTGAAAGAGAAGACGAAGAGAATGATAGCAATGACAACCTGGCAAAGCATCACAATTTGAAATTCGCAAGTCGTTTGTGCAATCGGTTCATGTATAATCATAGGGCCGGGTCGGATTCAATAGACGGTCGGGATTAATTTTGGTCCATCGGGTTAGACCGGATACCCATGCTCAATGTTTATGTCCGATGACAAGATAATGCCACGTTTAAATTCCCATGCAACATCCAGCTTTGTTTTTCTTTTATTTTGTCACATATTTCTAGTTTTTTTTTTAATTTTAATTTTAGTTTCATGCATGTTTCATTGTGTCAGTTATTAGCTAATTTCATGGGCCATGTTCTAGTTAGTTTCCTTTTGTGTTTTCCTATATGTACGATAATTTTAATTTAATGAAACAGAGTTGAAGTTTGATTAAAAAAAATGTGTTATTTTCTCTCAATGGATTTTGAGTTGAAATTAATTCTCCAATGCTAGTTCAAGTTTGGCAACTTGAATGGTGACCTCTGGAATCTAATCACAAGTTTAGGTGGTGATTTCTGTATCCTAAACGCGTGTTAGACGCCCTTCGGTTTGGTTCGGTGGTGTGTCTGTATCCGAAATCGAAACGTTGTTCTATCTGTTTTATTTATGATTTAAATTCCTACCCGTTACTGGTGATATTCCTATCATTTGGTATCAGAGCCGAAACGATCTGTTTTGGCTCTTCCATCTCGTTTCATCCCGATTTGCTATTCTACTATCTGTCAAAAAAAACAAAAGAAGAAGAAGAAAAGTGTTGCAGGTTGCAGTTTTACGGAGTCATATCCTCAACAAATCATCGAGTATATTTCCTATCCAAACATAAGCCTCAATTAAGCTTAGCCAAGATGGTGGTAAGGAAAGTTATCAGTTCTACCGCAGCCGAAACCGAATTACAACGAGAGAATATTTTCCATACACGATGTACTGTTAATCAAAAGGTATGCAATCTAATTATTGACAGCGGAAGTTGTACCAATTTAGCTTCTCAAATTTTAGTTTCTAAACTCAATCTACATGCCGTTCCGCATCCGTCACCGTATGTTATTGAATGGCTGAATCATAGTTTGGAAATTCATGTTTCTCAACAGGTTTTATTATCATTTAGTATCGGTAAAAGTTATTTTGATGAGTAATGGTTGATGTTATTCCTATGGATGCATGCCATATTTTATTAGACCGGCCTTGGTTATTTGATAGAAGAGTAATGCATGACGGTTATAAAAACACATATTCCTTTATGCACTGTCACAAGAAAATAATTCTTACTCCAATGCACCCTACTCAAATAGCCAGTAACCCACCCGCTCCTTTGAGTACTCACATCGAAACCAACTTATATGAATTTGTACCAAACAAACAACATGTACTAGAAACTGATGTTGATTTGAAAAGAGGAAACTTCATGGAAGAAAATGATGGTGGACAACTTGCTAAACACCAGAATATGAAGTCTAATGTTTCCTGTAACCGTGTAGCTGAAAATGGACTCGATGTCACTACAGAGGTTTTTTGCAATAATGGTTTTGTGAATAAAATTTCCATGGGTCCACTTACACAAGAGAGTTCAGTTATTTTGTGTAGTTACTCCATGGAGGAAAGTACACATGCTTTGGTTTGCATATTTACAATAATAAGATCTCTACATACCAACCTCATTATTATAATCTATGGTTCGCACTTTATGGAAGAAATTCAGCTAGATTCACCACCAAGGAAAGGCATACAACACATGATATCCTTTCATGCTATGCACCACATTATAAGACCTTATACATGCATGCCCCAATCAAGTTTCAAATTATGTGCCATCGGATATCCACCGGAAATACCTCCTGAGCCTCCACCTTATATTTTCCAAAGTTTGAGGACAAACTTTTTCGAAGACGGAGAGAATGATAGCAATGAAAACCTGGCAAAGCATCACAATTTGAAATTCGCAAGTCGTTTGTGCAATCGGTTCATGGATAGTCATAGGGCCGGGTCGGTTTAATTTTGGTCCATCGGGTTAGACCGGATACCCATGCTCAATGTTGATGTCCGATGACAAGATAATGCCATGTTTAAATTCCCATGCAACATCCAGCTTTGTTTTTCTTTTATTTTGTCACATATTTCTAGTTTTTTTTATTTTATTTTTAGTTTCATGCATGTTTCATCATGTCAGTTATTAGCTAATTTCATGGGCCATGTTCTAGTTAGTTTCCTTTTGTGTTTTCCTATATGTACGATAATTTTAATTTAATGAAACAGAGTTGAAGTTTGATTAAAAAAATGTGTTATTTTCTCTCAATGGATTTTGAGTTGAAATTAATTCTCCAATGCTAGTTCAAGTTTGGCAAATTGAATGGTGACCTTTGGAATCTAATCACAAGTTTAGGTGGTGATTTCTGTATCCTAAACGCGTGTTAGACGCCCTTCGGTTTGGTTCGGTGGTGTGTCTGTATCCGAAAGCGGGCCGTTGTTCTATCTGTTTTATTTATGATTTAAATTCCTACCTGTTACCGGTGATTTTCCTATCAAGGCAGACATCCCTAAGACAACATTTCAGACGCGATATGAATACTACAAATTTCTCGTGATATCGTTTGGATAGACGCATGCTCAGGAAGCATTTATGGTTATGATGAATAGGGCATGTCATCCGAAATTTGGACAAATATGTCACTGCCTTCACAGACGATAGTTTTGATAAGTCCGACCATGCTGAACACTTGAGATAAGTGTTGGAAACGCTGAAGAAAGAGTAACCATATGTTACGTTTTCAAGGTGTACCATTAATACATGTCATAAGAGTTTGGATATCTCTTCAAACAGAAAGAACGGAAGACGAGGAAAGAAGATGGGTATTATCTTGGTGAGGCTAACGAGGTCGCTGACGCGCTAAGTCGTAAAGTTGAAGAGGTTATCACAACGATTAATTTGTATAAGTTAGTTAGCACTTTAGATTTCACGAGCGAGATCTGCGAGACGCAATAGAGGTTAAAAAGGATGAGAGCAAGATGAAAAAGAAAAGGAATGAATTATAGGGTTACATGGAGATTTGAAAGATAATACTTATGATGCGAGAATTAGATTTGGTCGCATGTGGATTCGTTAGACATGCGAGATCCACCAGGATGTATCAAGACTTGTGGATAGACTACTAGTCGCCGGGTATGGAAAACGCAGTGATATGATATGTCAGTAAGTGTTTGACTTGCTTGCAAGTTAAGGCAGAACATCAGAAGTTGCATGGAAAGGAACAACCATTAGAAACTGTTAGTACACGGTTTTGCGTCTCGAGTCTTTGTAATTATCGTTTTGTATTTATCGTTTTAATTAATGTAAAAAATATTATTATTTATGCTAGTTCGTTAGTGGAACCGTCTAGTTCGTTAAGGATGTTTAACAAACTAGACCATAAGTTAAGTTATGTCCAGATTCGTTAAAGATGTTTAACGAATCAGGAAGTGGTTCGTTAAGTTTATTTGTTTAATGTATTGTAACGAAGTGTGAGGCTAGTTCGTTACGGAATGTGTAACGAACTAGACCCATCTTTTTATAAATAGAGGTTCATCCTCTTCGTAATTTAAGTTTTTGAGATTGATAGTATCGAACCTCTGTCCATATTTCTATCAAGCTTCATTTAATTAATCATCCCTTAATATACATACACATATTTATACAACTAGTACTAATACATAGAGATAACATATAATTATCAATAGCAATAATGAACTAGATCCGTTTATAGTTATTTAGAACTTAGATTTGAGTTAGATCTGAGTGTTTGCAAGTGGAATCAGAGCTTTCGGTGTTCGATTGCTCTTGATTTGACTGTTAATTAGTTAATTAAGGATTGCTAATTGTTATTTTGGTATAACTTTGTGTTCGGATTGAGTTTGGATCAGATTCAGTGTGAATTGATCATATATGGATTGGATCCTGTGTTTGTTATGGTATTGGGAAGGTGTTGTGGACTAGAATTGATAATTGGTTTGAGTTTGTGTGGTTATTGGTTTGGATCTGGTTTTGCGGAAAACAGAGTAGTTGTTTTGGTCAAATCGGTTATGAGTTAAGGTGATTTGGGTTACGAGATTTTTGGTTTTGAATTCGTGTTGTGCTTCCGAGTAATTTGATAGGTCATATGGACGATTTGGTTTAGTATCGAGAAAGTATTACAAATTTGGATTCCTTGAATGTGTTCTTCATTTTCCAGATTTCTGGAAAAGTGAGGTTGAAGATTTGAAGATCTTCATCTGTACTTGAAGATTCGTTAATTCATCAACCAGTTCATTAAGTCTTGTTCGCTAATTCTTGATCTAATTCGTTAACTATTCTGATTCGTGTCATTCAATTCGTGTGACACGTGTCCACTTCGTTAACTTTAATTCTAACAACCTTTTGCCACGTGGCAATAGTTATCAGAGTTTGTTATAACCACTTTAACAACCTAATTCGTTATAGTTGATTCGCTATCAACTGTAACTAATTCGTCACTTGATTCTTTAACCTTGCCTTAGTGATTCGTTAAGGGAACTCAGCAATTCGTTACCTTAATTCTTCACGTTGAATTCAGATTCGTTAATCTGATTCGTTGATCTATTTCGTCAAGCTAATTCGTTAATTTTGACTTAATTCGTTGACTCGGTTCGTTATAACCTATTTCGTGTGACACTGTTCCGGATTCGTGTGAAACTGTTCCTAATTCGTTGCTGACATAACATTCAATTCGTTATAATTGATTCGTTATCTTAGCTCGTTACTAAACACTGTTCACAGTTCGTTAAGATATTTTAAATTATAACCCTTGAAGTTTAATTGTCTTGTTATTTTACAAAATGGCTGGTATGTACGCATTAGCTTCTCAAAATATGCTTATGCAACAAATGTTACAATTGGACTCGAAAATTGGATCTCATTCCAAGTGTCCTAGATTGATGAAATTTAGTGACTTTGCTAATTGGGATCCTCGTTTCCATGCTCATTTGGGTTCTGTGCATCTTGATTGTTCTTATTGTTTGGATGAAGTGTATACTGTTCCCATGATCGGAGATGAGACAATTGGATTCACTCCAAAAGCTATGTCACAATATTCTCAAGAAGAAAAGAAAGCTTTGGAGATTGAAACGAAAGCATACTCAACACTTACAATGGCATTACCTGAAAACATATTTCATCAAGTTGGTAGCATTAAAATTTGTGCTTCGTTGTTTCAACATATTCGTATGAGAAGTATGGGTAACACTGCTGAAAGCAAGAAAGTGATGTTAAAGTTTCAATTTAGAAATTTCAATTTGCTTAAGGGTGAAACTGTTGAAGAGATGACAACACGATTTAATCATCTGATAGCTGAAATGGACAAGATGAAGTTGGAAACTACCGAAGTTGATTAGATTGATACCATCAAGAGTGCTTTACCGAGTTCCTACTCTACTTTCTTAATGGTATTGAAGGAAAATAATTATTTCAGTAATGAAGATTTGACTGCAACTGAATTCATGCAAAAGATCGAAGCTCGTGAGTATGATCTTAAGTATCAAAAGTCTTCTAAAGAGAATCAAGATCTAGCCTTCTATGGTGGAAGAATGCCTTTGAGTTCAACAATTTCTCCAATCACCACATTTCTGACTCAAAATGCAAGTGACAATGCTACAAAATCTATAGTGATCCACGTGCTTGTTTCTATACTGCTGGAAGTTCTGGGTCACCTGGTGCTTCTGGTTCTTCTGGAGGGTCTGGAAATGCAACTCCTGCAAATCAATTCTCATCACAACCAAATGTGAACATGCGAGAGGCTGAATAGAACTTTGCCTTCTTATCTGCCTTCATGACTTCTATGAGAATTTGGTTAGTAGTAAAATTTCCACAAGTGATTTGGCTGATGAAGATTATGACCAAATCGAACCGGATGATTTGGAACTCATGGACTTGAAATGGATTATGGGTATGATTATCAGAAAGGTGAAAAAGTTCATGCAACGAACTGGAAAAGATCTTCCATCATTAAACAAGAAATTAGGGTTCGATAAATTGAAGGTTAAATGCTATAACTGTCAAGAGTTTGGACATTTTGTAAAAGAATGTGATAAGCCAAAAAAGGAGTATATTGGTCCTAGAAAACAAGATCAAAGTTCATATGGGAAAAATGGAAAAGATGCTGGGAAGTCTTTTGGAACTAAACCATCTTCTTCTGGGTCACAAGCTATACTGTCCAACATGGATGGAACTGATTGGTCACAAAGATTGCTATGCAATGACAATCAAGCTAATCTGGCTATGTTCGGGTCAAATGAAACTTTTGAAGATGCAAGTGGGAGTGAGCTATTGTCCGACAATGATACTGAGTCTGATTCTGACAACTCGTGTGAAAAGTTCCAACTACTTTTGCTTGCATGGCCAAAATCAATGAGGTTAGTTCTTCTGTTTCTTGTATTGAATGTGAGAAAAACAAGCCTAAGTTAGAATCCTTGAAAAATCACAATGACTGTTTAGTGAAAGAAATTGCTTCACTTAAGGATACTTATCGACAATCTTTGGATTCTCAGATGAGATCTAGGGAGAAAATTGAAGCCTTGTCGACAAGTAATCATGATCTCAAAGCTGAGTTATCTGGTAAAATAACGATGAACGATCAAAAATTTCAAGAAATTTTGAAACATCGTTCTAAGATAACTGAGCTTGAGAATGAAGTTCTTGAGTTGAAAAACAAGTTGGGAAAATTTAGAAACTCATCATTTTTGCTAAATGAGATAATCGAAGTATCTGGTAAGCAAAAAGATTCTAAAAAGGGTATAGGTTTTGTTGAAATTCCACCACCGTTTTACAATGATTATACAGCAAATCCTTTTGCTAAGAAATAAGAAGATGTGATTGTGAAGGAATCTGTAGTTTCTGACAAATCTAAACCAGTTAAATATGAAATTGTTAAAGTCCAAACTTCAACTCAAAAACCTCATATTAAAAGCAACAAATTTTTTGTTGAGAATGTTGATAAAGTCATCATTGAGGACGTGTTTGAACCCGAAGTGATACACAAGAACCAGAACATTTCAAGTTCTAATCACATTCTTTGTGAACCTCATGGATTTGAGGAGGCCGTGTATGGTTCACACGCAAATCAGGTGAAAAATTTAGATCATGTTAAAGTTAAACCAGTGAAGGCTAAGAAACCAAAAAAGCCCAAATTTTCTGATGAGGATATGTTACGTTTCATCAATCCTAATGTTTCCAAGCCATCAACTAGTCGTGTGTTTAAATTAAAAGGAATAAACACGATGTTCACTGAGAAAGACATTCCGATTAGCATCATCAAACCGGAACTAATTGAAAGTGTCTTTCACAATGAAACCTCCAAGATTCAAAATCTTGAACGTCAGTATGCTTCTGCCAAAACATCAAACACATCAGACCCATTGGTTAAAGCTAAACAAGTATAAAAAAATGCTAAGAAAGTTCAGTTTGTGAAATCTACTGCAATTGACACTTTGCAAAGTTTTTTAAACTGCTTTAATCTTGATTTCTATTTGAAAAAGAAATCGGTGTCGTCTAATTATTTCGCTAAGAGTTTTACTAAGAACGTGAGTCATCAACCTTCTGTGGCATCTGTTTTTGCTAAATATCAAACTGATCGTGTGGACATGCGAAGTTGTTTTCTTTGTGGTCAACAAGGTCATGTTGTGAGAAACTATGGACAGAAGAAATCTCAGAATCTTCATCCATTTGTCAAGGACCAATCGAAACGGGTTCCTTTGATAAAGGAGATTTTGAAGCGACCTTTGTCGTGTGATGATGATACTCACATCATGTTCTCAAATGTGAATCCAAGAAAGGTAGTCCATGTGAATGAAACTTATGGCCAAGTTAAACCGATGTTTGTTCCAACTGAGCTAATATGCAAGAACGTGAACTCAAATGTCGCTCAAGCAGCTTATCTGAGACGTAAGTCTAAAAGGCCAGTAACTTATTCTCAAGTTGTTGAACAACATTTGAATTCGGCAAAGTTTAATGTTTCTCATGAAAATCAAAAGGTACCCAAGACTGAGGCCTGGGCTGCCTTTTTGAACTAATCATTTTCTTTTGTGTGTAGAGTACATCCAAGACCATTTCCGGTGAAAACTGGATAATGGATAGTGGATGTTCTCGTCATATTACTGGAAATTTCGACCTCTTAACAAATGTGAGAAATATTCAAGGGGGTTATATGGCGTTTGCTGGGAATTCTGGGGATATGATCACACAAGAAGCTGAAGTTTCAAATGGTCACATTACAATTGAGAAAGTCAATTATTGTGACAAGGTAGATCATAATTTATTAAGTGTGTCGCAAATCTATGACAAGAAGTACACTACAATATTTACCGATAAAGAATGTTTGATTCTGAAACCGGGATACGTGATTCCCGAGGACATGGTTTATAACACCCGTCAAATTTTCATGCCAAAAACATCAATATTAAAAAGTTAAAGAACCAAAATATAATACCTGATAAACTTAAGTTAGTGTAATCATACATAATATTGTCATTTGCAGGATATAAATTATTTCAATTTATGTTCAAAATACAATAAATTAAGCGTTTAGTGAAAATACGATTACTTGAGTCATAAGTTATTTAAACATTAAAAGTATAACTTCATATATATAAACATATATATATATATATTAAAATTTGAAAACGCTTTTGTTGTAAAGCCTCGTGAATTTTGTCAACATCAATTTACAAAACCATAAAAATGTTATCACCACTAAATTATAATGTCACCACTAAATTATATTGGTAACATTTAAGAATCCTTCAGGGTGAAGAATTGCATGCCGACTTATCTATTATTATTATAATTATATAAGAATAATAAGAAATCTTATTGTTGAAGCAAATAATTTGAGTGAGACACGTTTCATCGTATATGCTTAGTCATAATTATTAAGCACATATACATATAACATAAAATAAATTAAAACGTAACAAATCATAAATCAAAATCCACTCTGCCATTCAAAATCCTTTCAAGTACCAACCTCAAAATAAATTTGAAACAAACACATGCATCATTCACAACCCAGGAAAGCATGAGTCCAAAGAAACTAAGGGAGAAAAAGATTGTGGCCGAGGGAGAGAAAGTAAGAAAGATAGCCGGTTATTACGGTGACATGACTAGACGCCTTCGGACGCGAAGCTGGATTCATAGTAGTGTTATGGTGGTGAGGGGTAATGATATAGTAAAAAATAGGCCATGATTAGTTGAGTAGAAGTGTTGCTCGTTCAAGCGTAGGCATTTAACTCTATGTACCCGTGTGAGGTATGGATTCTGCCTAAGTTATTATTTTATTATTATATGGCTAAGACCCTAGTCGGGAGTATAGCCTAGACCTTGATCAAAATAAATAGAAAGGTTAAGATAAAATAACGTTTCTTTTAATTAAGAAATATAATATACATGAGGGTATAGTCAAAATAAGAAACATAAGATTTTATATATATCAAGGTTATAGACAATTAACGTTTCTTCTTGAAGAAGAAATAAATCATAGACATTGTTTCTTGAAGAAGAAAGATAGCACATGGTTAGTAAATAAAGAGAAAGATTTCAGATCTAAATATTTTATTCAAACAAATGATCAATCAAGGTTTAAAGCTATCAAAACCAGACTAAAAGTCTGTAGCCGTATTAAGAGACGATCCGGGTATTTATGTATAAACCTATTTTATTAAAGGTCAATCATTCATTCATTCACAAAGGTTTTCAAACGAGATCACCACATCATTCCGAACAGACAGTCACAGGTGAATACGTTAAACCTTTTTTAGTCAAGATAAACGGGTTGTTTATCTTAAACAAAGCCAGTCAAATAAAGATTTATGGGATTACATGATCCCTAGTTTATACAAGATAGAAAATAAAAACAACTCAGACCGAGTACACATGTGTCTGGATTCAAACATAATTAATCTAGTCTATCAGTCAAGGCTATGTGGCCGCAGACTAGAGATGATAATAAAAGTTCTCCAATGGGCATCAGTTCCCAATGGGCGTCAGTTACCGGAGAACCGTAATTGTGTGTTTATGGCAAGTGGTACAAATCCCAGAAATAAGAGACGTTTCTGCTGAGGGTGTTCCAGAAAACTATCTTGTCAGTCAAAGAAAGTTTTACAAAATGTTTTTAGAGTCAATGATTCACCAGCATATCGCTGACGTATTTTTCCCCTATTAAAGGAAATAAAGTTAATACATGTAGCAAGGAATTAGAGCCATTCAAGGAGTTAGACGATCGCAAGGTAGAGATGGCTCGGTTTTAAATTATTAAAATATTGAAAATAATATTTAAATAAGTTTTGTAAAATCAAAACAAGATTTATAAATTAAACACTCGGATATTTATTATTCGAGAAGCTTTCTAAATAAATCAAATTTTTTTAATAATAAATTAAAGTTTATAATAAACAAATGTTTAAAAATATATATATTAATATTTTTATTATAAACTAAAGACTTAAGCTAAACTCTGATATATTTACAAAGCAGGTATCAACTATTGGTCATACTCCTAGGCCCCAAAGTCGGGGTGTGACAGGTTGGTATCAGAGCCATCGATCTTAGCGAATTAGGGATTTAATCGTACCTAAGCTTTGATCAAAGATAAGTTACAATCTTATTATAGAGCCATTGATTTTAACGAATTAGATATTTGACAAAAAGTATCTAGGCTTTAGCAAATCCAGAATTTGATAAATATGGATAAGGCATGATAGTTTGAATTCTTATATTATATTTTAACCAAATATCAACAATAAATAGTTATTTTCATCGACTACGCGATCCTTAAATAATCGACCTTGCAAGCCAAGTAAGATATTTTCCTAGATTGCAACTTGTACTGATAGAAAGGTTGAAAAGCAAATCTAGTGATATTTCGTAATGGAATTCATTAGAACAAAATGAAAAGGAGAAAACAGATGGTTGAACTAACACCGAAGGAATAATTGGTACACTTGAATCTACATTAGACTCAGGTTGGATAATTAGGGATTCGACATAACCACTTACATGAATGGAATTCGACATACCATCTACGTGAATGGAACCCTGCAAGATTAACCAAGGCTGGGCCTAATCGTTCTAAGAAGCTTATAATATGAGTGTAATTTCCGATCCAGAAACGATGATGAAACAATAATAATAAAAAAAGACTATGCACTACCTATATCAATGTGAAAAATAAATAAATAAATCCTATATTCTATCATAAATAGAGCATATGCCTAAGATTTGTAACTTATCGGTAGATTTATTATGATCCACTACCATCTAGTAGGATGTCTATCGATTCAATTCATATTAATAGTCCAGTAGCATGTCAAGACAATTTAAAGAGCAAAAGTGGTTATTAAATTAAATCATGAAAGGAAGTTTTTAGAACAAAAAAAAGTAAAGTAAATATTTAACTACAACAGGCCATTGTTGTTAACAATTTACGTTACTCGTTATGTTCTAAGTTATTAGCTGACATGACAATATTTAAAACAATAACGAATGTCATTTTTATTAATTACAATGCGTCTTATAGCATACTGAAGAAACACTAAGTGAACCCTGGGCAGATTATAGATAATCTGGGTATTTATGTATAAAACTATTTTATTATAAGTCAATCATTCATTCATTCACAAAGGTTTACAAAGGAGATCACCACATCATTCAGAACAGACAGTCACAGGTGAATACGTTAAACCTTTTTCAGTCAAGATAAACGGGTTGTTTATCTTAAACAAAGTCAGTCAAATAAAGATTTATGGGATTACATGATCCCTAGTTTATATAAGATAGAAAATAAAAACAACTCAGACCGAGTACACATGTGTCTTGATCCAAACATAATTAATCCAGTCTATCAGTCAAGGCTACGTGGCCGCAGACTAGAGATCATAGTAAAAGTTCTCCAACGGGCATCAGTTCCCAATAGGCGTCAGTTGCCGAGGAACCGTAATTGTGTGTGTATGGCAAGTTGTACAAATCCCATAAATAAGAGACGTTTCTGCTAAGGGTGTTCCAGAAAACTATCTTGTCAGTCAAAGAAAGTTTTACAAAATGTTTTTAGAGTCAATGATTCACCAGCATATCGCTGACGTATTTTTCCCCTATTTCAGGAAATAAAGTTAATACAGGTAGCAAGGAATTAGGGCCATTCATGGAGTTAGACGATCGCAAGGTAGAGATGGCTCGGTTTTAAATTATTAAAATATTGAAAATAATATATAAATAAGTTTTGTAAAATCAAAACAAGATTTATAAATCAAACACTCGGATATTTATTATTCGAGATGAATAAATCAAAATTTTTATTACTAATAAATTAAAGTTTATAATAAACAAATGTTTAAAAATATATATATTAATATTTTTATTATAAACTAAAGACTTACGCTAAACTCTGATATATTTACAAAGCAGGTACCAACTATTGGTCACACTCATAGGCCCCAAAGTTGGGGTGTGACAGGTTAGTATCAGAGCCATCGATCTTAGCGAATTAGGTATTTAATCATACCTAAGCTTTGATAAGAGGTAAGTTACAATCTTATTATAGAGCCATTGGTTTTAACGAATTAGATATTTGACAAAAAGTATCTAGGCTTTAGCAAATCCCGAATTTGATAAGTATGGATAAGACATGATAGTTTGAATTCTTATATTAAATTTTAACCAAATATCAACAATAAATAGTTATTCTCATCGACTACACGACCATTAAATAATCGACCTTGCAGCCAAGTAAGATATTTTCCTAGATTGCAACTTGTACTGATAAAAAGGTTGAAAAGCAAATCTAGTGATATTTCGTAATCGAATTCATTAGAACAAAATGAAAAGGAGAAAACAGATGGTTGAACTAACACCGAAGGAATGATTGATGCACTTGAATCTACAATAGACTCAGGTTGGATAATTAGGGATTCGACATAACCACCTACACGAATGGAATTCGACATACCATCTACGTGAATGGAACCCTGCAAGATTAACCAAGGCTGGGCCTAATCGTTCTAAGAAGCATATAGTATGAGTGTAATTTCCGATCTAGAAACGATGATGAAACAATAATAATTAAAAAAAAGACTATGCACTACCTAAATCAAGGTGAAAAATAAATAAATAAATAAATTCCTATATTCTATCATAAATAGAGCATATGCCTAAGATTTGTAACTTATCGGTAGATTTATTATGATCCACTACCATCTAGTAGGGTGTCTATCGATTCAATTCATATTAATAGTCCAGTAGCATGTCAAGACAATTTAAAGAGCAAAAGTGGTTATCAAATTAAATCATGAAAGGAAATTTTTAGAACAAAAACAAGTAAAGTAAATAGTTAACTACAACTGGCCATTGTTAACAATTTACGTTACTCGTTATGTTCTAAGTTATTAGCTGACATGACAATATTTAAAACAATAACGAATGTCATTTTTATTGATTACAATGCGTCCTATAGCATACAAATAGAGAAGAAAATGTATATATATAATATATACTTTAGAAATCCTGAAATTACTAAATAAAATGATTTAGCAAATAATCAATAATGGTGTTCCTCAGATCTATCCAACAATGGAATAAACGGGAAAAGAGAACTTATTATGGAAAGTTATCATATATCAGAAAGATCTAAAAGTCACCCATCCACACGAAACTAAAGTTGGGTCATTCATAAAACCAAACCATGCAAATCTAGAAAATTAAGAATGTGCAATCAATCGAAAAGTAATGATATCAGTGTCAAATAGTAAGACACTTTGAATACGAAAAGAGAAAATATACCTAAAGAAATCTATTTGAATATTCAACTTTGTTACATCTAATCGCATGTTGCCTATTTATAATGCAACCAAGATTATTAAAATTATTGTCGTAATTCAAATACTATGCTATGTCACTATGGATTTTCATTAATTAAACCAAATGCTTACAGAGTACCTCCACCGTAAAAAAATGAATCAAAATGATAAAAAAAAAATAAAGAGTCGACACTTGTAAAGATAGTGCAAGTAATCAAAAGACCGGATCAATAACATATCAGTTAAAGTTATAACAAAAGAATTTAAACTAAAAAAAATAATAAACGAATTATTCACCCGTCAAAGCTAAGGAAATGTTAAACAAAAGATTTACTAATTATAATTTTATAGGACATTAAAGATATTGAGCAAACAAAATCTGAATGCCTATTATAAAGGAAATGATAGAAAAGAATAAAGGTCGATTACCTATTTAAAAAAATAAACAACGATATATTCTAAAAACATACAACAAAAGATAACTAAGAATAAGGAGTATTAGGAAAAAAAATATATTGATTAGTACTGATAAAGAGGTATATAAATCTTTTCGTCTAGTATGCATACATACTAAACCAAGAAAGGGCTGTTTAAAGTTAAAGAAAAACGATTAGAATCTAAACATAAATTGTTATAATAATAATAATAAGATTTCCATGCATAGATGTATAATAGCTCTAAGAATGAAACATATGACTTCTACATCTAGTATATATATATATAATTGGGTATGAAAAGTTACTTCATATATTAATAAGAAAGATAATTGAATGTTCAAAACCGTATTAAGATATAATTAAGCTAATAAATGCTTAATAATTATCTTGAAACAGTTAGTGTTGGAATATGCCCCTATTGAGTAAGATTGCTAGCTATAGTCGCCATTAGTCCAATCACAAAAATCATGAATAACAGAATGATCAGGTGTACCCTTGTTAAAAATAAATTAATAATCTTGAATTAAGTATTCAGTTTAATCAAAAAAATCATTTTTTACACAAAGAATGTTGTGATTAAATTGTAAATTATAGACAAATTATTTATAAAAGAGTATACTCATTTAAAGAATAAACGAGAATATATTAGAAAACCAAGAACTAAGTAAATTCAAAAGATAAGAATGTAGAGTTACCTTAGCCAACATCAATGACAAAATCATTAGTATTATAAAAATACTAATAAAAAAATCTCACTTAACAAATCTCGAGGACGAGATTTAAATAAAGGTGGGGAGGATATAATACCCGTCAACTTTTCATGCAAAAAACATCAATATTAAAATGTTAACCAAAATATAATACTTGATAAACTTAAGTTGGTGTAATCATATATAATATTGTCATTTGCAGGATATAAATTATTTCAATTTATGTTCTAAATACTATAAATTAAGCGTTTAGTGAAAATACGATTACTTGAGTTATAAGTTATTTAAACATTAAAAATATAACTTCGTATATATATATATATATTAAAATTTGAAAACGCTTTTGTTGTAAAGTCACGTGAATTTCAACATCAATTTACAAAACCATAAAAATATTATCACCACTAAATTATAATGTCACCACTAAATTATATTGGTAACATTTAAGAATCCTTCGTGGTGAAGAATAGCATGCCGACTTATCAATTATTATTATTATTTTTATTATTATAATTATATAAGCATAATAAGAAATCTTAATGTTGAAGCAAATAATTTGAGTGAGACACGTTTCATCGTTTATGCTTAGTCATAATTATTATGCACATATACGTATAACATAAAATAAATTAAAAGGTAACAAATCATAAATCAAAATCCACTCTGCCTTTCAAAATCCTTTCAAGTACCAACCTCAAAATAAATTTGAAACAAACATATGCATCATTCACAACCCAGGAAAGCTTGAGTCCAAAGAAACTAAGAGAGAAAAAGATTTTGGCCGAGGGAGAGAAAGAAAGAAAGATAGCCGGTTATTACGGTGACATGACTAGACGCATTCGAACGCGAAGCTGGATTCATAGTGGTGTTATGGTGGTGAGGGGTAATGATATAGTAAAAAATAGGCCATGATTAGTTGAGTAGAAGTGTTGCTCGTTCAAGCGTAGGCATTTAACTCCATGTACCCGTGTGAGGTACGGATTCTGCCTAAGTTATTATTTTATTATTATATGGCTAAGACCCTAGTCGGGAGTATAGCCTAGACCTTGATCAAAATAAATAGAAAGGTTAAGATAAAATAACGTTTCTTTTAATTAAGAAATATAATATACATGAGGGTATAGTCAAAATAAGAAACATAAGATTTTATATATATCAAGGTTATAGACAATTAACGTTTCTTCTTGAAGAAGAAACAAATCATAGACATTGTTTCTTGAAGAAAAAAGATAGCACATGGTTAGTAAATAGAGAGAGATTTCAGATCTAAATATTTTATTCAAACAAATGATCAATCAATGTTTAAAGATATCAAAACCAGACTAAAAGTCTGTAGCCGTATTAAGAGACGATCCGGGTATTTATGTATAAACCTATTTTATTATAGGTCAATCATTCATTCATTCACAAAGGTTTACAAACGAGATCATCACATCATTCCTAACAGACAATCACAGGTGAATACGTTAAACATTTTTCAGTCAAGATAAACGGGTTGTTTATCTTAAACAAAGTCAGTCAAATTAAGATTTATGGGATTACGTGATCCCTAGTTTATACAAGATAGAAAATAAAAACAACTCAGACTGAGTACACATGTTTCTGGATCCAAACATAATTAATCTAGTCTATCAGTCAAGGCTACGTGGCCGCAGACTAGAGATCATAATAAAAGTTCTCCAATGGGCATCAGTTCCCAATGGGCGTCAGTTCCCGGGGAACCGTAATTGTGTGCGTATGGCAAGTGGTACAAATGCCAGAAATAAGAGACGTTTCTGCTGAGGGTGTTCCAGAAAACTATCTTATTAGTCAAAGAAAGTTTTACAAAATGTTTTTAGAGTCAACGATTCACCAGCATATTGCTGACGTATTTTTCCGCTATTACAGGAAATAAAGTTAATACATGTAGCAAGGAATTAGAGCCATTCACGGAGTTAGACAATCGCAAGGTAGAGATGGCTCGGTTTTAAATTATTAAAATATTGAAAATAATATATAAATAAGTTTTGTAAAATCAAAACAAGATTTACAAATCAAACACTCGGATATTTATTTTTCGAGATGTTTTCTAAATAAATCAAATTTTTTATTACTAATAAATTAAAGTTTATAATAAACAAATGTTTAAAAATATATATATTAATATTTTTTGTAACACCCCGTAACCGCAGCGGAAACGTAAACGGGATGCGACAGACGCATCTGATATCAACAGCATTGCTTATAAAGAAAACACCACTACATTAATTTACATCTCAATACATTGTTCCGAGTTTCGTTATCATCTAGGCGTTAACACATAAGTTTTACCGATAGTACATTAGCATATTTAATACAAAATAAAGATCCTTAAGCTTCCACAAAATAGCACACATCATCAAGCACGTATCACTCATTCCAATTTGGGTGTACCTAGAAAGCATGTAAAGAAAACGGGTCAACTACGAATAGTTGGTGAGTTTCACTAATTCGAGTAAACCATGATATATCAATATCAAAATATAATATTATCTGGGGACACTGTTAACCCAGTACTGTACTCTCTCCGGGGACAATGTTAACCCAGAGACACATCCAAATACCTCTAGGGACACTGTTAACCCAGAAACACATTTAATAACCTCTGGGGACACTGTTAACCCAGAACACTGTTTCGGGCCTTACAATGTTAGCAACTCAGACAATTACCATCTTAATACATTACCGTACGATTCCCGTACAATCAAATATTATATAAATACATTCATTTCCATGCGATCAGCATGTACTTAAACATTTAAATAATAACATGCTTTCCGCACTGGGAAAATATTTGAAACAGTTCAGTAAAAAGGGGCTCGTGAAACTCACCTTTTCTTGAGCAAATATGTAACACTGTGCACGGCTACCGGTCCGGATCTGTAATACGATCCCTAAGTCGTTACTATACAATTTCTATTAATATAACTTAAATTCGTGTTAACCGGTACGTCTGGGGACACGGTTAACCCAGTACCGTACACGATCCGGGGACAATGTTATCCCCGAAACACTTCTCAGGACTTAGATTGTGATATCACTTAGAGTTCTTTAGTCAAAACTATCATTAGTTTGTTTTCCCGTTTTGCGTGCCTAGCACGGTTATCCGTTTTTATGTTTTCAAAAATGAGTTTGGTCACACACGACCCGAAAATAGTTGTTACTGATATTTTAATTAAAGTGGTGAAATTAGAGCTCGGTTTAGACACCCCGTTTGGCCGCGGGGCCCGTTTCCGTCTTTAATACACCGGAAACTGCTAAATCGGGTAAAATTACCCAAATCATCCGAATTATTTTCGGATGATTTATTTTTACTTGATTAACTTAGTTTCATGAAAATAGTCCATTTTTAGGGTTTTTATACACCAGTCAGCTCGCTTAGGCGAACTTTGCCGGTTTACGCGTTTTAAGCTTTAAAAGTTTGTTTTTATGTTCTTTTTAGCAAAAATAATTATCCGTTTAGTCTCGGATCTTGAAATTTTGCACAAAACACTTTTTGACAGTAAGGAATTTTATAAAAATATTTCCAGAATTAATTTTTATATTTAACATTTATTTATCTATTTTTAAACGTCATTTAAACACCAAATATGTCGAAAATACCAAACGACATTAGAAAAATCCCAAATTTTTCTGGGATGACCCCTGCCATCCACATAGTTCCCTGAAATTTTTCCAGAACCAAAATCCCATTTTTCATGCCATTTTCACCAAAACCGAGCTAGAAAACCCTAGAACTGGATTTACCGAAAAGCCTACTTAAACTTCTCCAACGGATCTGAAATTTTGTGTGTGACTTTTATATGTTTTAAAAAGCTTATCTGGAATTTTCCAGAATTTTTCATGATGTTTAACTATTTTTCATCATTTTTAGCCAAAACCGAGCATTAAATTCACCAAATATTCATCCTTTGTCCAAAAATTACCAAATTTTCACAGATCTCTTATTTTCATGTGTAGATCATCTCTGTGAAATTTCATGACCCAACTCTAAGTCTATCACAATCTGTCCAAATCATACAAATCATACGAAAAACCGAACTAACTTGTGTTTCTAGCTTTAGATCGCAAAGATCTTGCTTTCTAGCCTTTGCTAGAAACTAGATATAACACCTACAAGCACAATAACACCACACCAAGTAAGTTACACCCACAATCAAGCCATTTCTTTCATGGTTTCGGTTAAGACACCAAAACAAAGATTTTAACCGTAAAAATTCGTTTTTGACTCTTTTAACTCCTTTCTTGGACCAAGATCCCTTGTATAACTTGTATACATCACTTGATCATGCAAGAATCGGTTTCATCTCGGGTTCTCACCCATTTTTCATTTGAAACCTCATTTTCTTGTAAATGACTCGAGAAAAGAAGATGAACACGACTATAATACGATCTTTACCTCGGTTTCTCTTGTTGAAAAGCTCGGTTTTTGGTTCTAGATCTTGAGAGAGTAAAGGGATTGTTGGAGGGTGTTGTGAAAAAAGAAAAATGAAATGAAATGAAGCCAAGTAGTCCGATCGGACCATATTGGAGGGTGGGGTGGCACCCACATCTTCATTTTAAGCCACATATTCAGATTCTCGTAATCTGGATAATGTTTTGGATAATCTGGTTCAGTTCGTTTTTCGGTTAAACGTTTAATTCGGCTTAAAACGAGACTAAAACGGTCGTTTTTTCGGCTTAAAAATGAAATTTATATAAAACCGATTTAAAAATTTAAACCATGACATTTATTAACTTAAAACATCATAGTATTAATAATTGTGCATCTTTTTCGGCTTGATCGATTGTCTCTTGCTTGGTTTGGTATTAAAGGTTTCGTTTAACGTACCGACGTATCATTAAATCGAAATCCTTTTTCTGTGCTTTAATTCACTTATCCCGACGCTTTAATACTTCGCAAACATCACTAAATATTATATATTTCGTCTATAATGCAATCCCCGATCGTTCGGGCTTCAATAACCGTTAATCGGTTAATCGTATTTCCAATACGATTAACTGTATATTCGAGTATAATTCGTACTATGAATCATACATACTTGTATAAACGCATCATAATTCACTTAATCATTATTAAATAACACATAAATAGTATATACCGGTTAGGGTATACCTGGTTTTGCCGGAATCGTTACATTCTCCCCCCGTAAAAGAAATTTCGTCCTCGAAATTTTTACGCGACGACTATTTCTTTTTGAGGAAATAGATGGGGGTATTTCTTCCGGAATTCGTCTTTTCGCTCCCAGGTATATTCTGGGCCTCGTTGCGAATTCCTTCTAACTTTGACCAACGAAATCTTGTTGTGTCTAAGTTGTTTGATTTTTCCGTCTACTATTTCTACGGGTTCCTCTACGAAATTGAGCTTATCACTTATTTGGACACCCTCTAAGGGTAACACCGATGTCTCATCCGACAGACACCTTTTCAAGTTCGACACGTGAAACACATTGTGAACTGCACTCAGTTCATCAGGCAGTTCTAATCGGTATGCTACAGGACCGATTTTTGCAGTAATGTCGAATGGTCCAATGTATCTAGGGGCTAACTTCCCCGCCTTTCCAAATCTGACAACTCCTTTCCAAGGTGATACTTTCAAATACACTTTATCACCTTTCTCAAATGATAACGGTTTTCTACGGGTATCGGCATAACTCTTCTGCCGATCCCGTGCGGCCTTCAGATTGTTCTTAATTTCAAGGATTTTGCTGGTCGTTTCCTGGACCAGATCTGATCTAATAACCTGTGTGTCGCCTACTTCAGTCCAGCAGAGTGGTGATCGGCACTTCCGTCCATACAATGCTTCGTAAGGTGCCGCCTTTATACTGCTATGGTAACTGTTATTATAGGAAAATTCAACGAGTGGGAGATGTTGATCCCAATTTCTCGTAAAATCCAGTACGCATGCACGAAGCAAATCCTCCAGTGTTTGGATGGTCCTCTCAGACTGACCGTCGGTCTGAGGGTGGTAAGCTGTGCTTAGATCAATACGCGTTCCCAGCGCTTCTTGTACAGCTTGCCAAAGATTGGAGGTGAAATGGCTATCTCGATCGGAGATGATTGAGATGGGTATCCCATGACGAGACACAATTTCATTTATATAAATCTGCGCGAGTCTCTCGGTGTTATAATTATTTCTAATTGGAATAAAATGTGCCGACTTGGTTAATCGATCCACGATTACCCAAATTGCATCGCGTCCACGGGACGTCTTAGGGAGATGTGTCACAAAATCCATCGTGATTTGCTCCCATTTCCATTCGGGAATTTCCGGTTGTTGTAACATCCCCGAGGGTTTCTGGTGCTCCGCCTTAACCCTCGCACACGTCGTACACTTGCCGACGTATGTGGCTATGTCCTTTTTCATGCCCGGCCAACAGTAGAACTCCTTCACATCCTTGTACATCTTATCCGATCCCGGATGTATGGAATATTTCAATTTATGCGCTTCGTCCATGATTAATTCACGAAGGTCATGGAGGGTCGGGATCCAAATCCGATTTTTGAAATAGAGAATTTCGTCCACGCGCTGTTCGAAATTCTTCTCGTTACCGTAAAGTCCCTCTTTTTCCAATTGTTCCTCTTTCAACGCCTCGCGTTGAGCGACTCGAACCAGGTCCGAAAGGTTCGACTGGACTATCATCCCCAGCGCTCGCACTCGCAATGGCTTAACCCGATCCTTCCTACTCAAGGCATCGGCTACGACGTTAGCCTTGCCGGGGTGATAACGGATGTCACAGTCATAGTCGCTTAATAACTCGACCCATCTTCGTTGCCTCATATTCAGTTCTTTCTGATCGAATATGTGTTGCAAACTTTTATGATCGGTGAAGATGGTGCACTTTGTACCGTAGAGATAATGTCTCCAGATTTTAAGTGCGAAGATAACTGCTCCCAGTTCTAAGTCATGAGTAGTGTAGTTTTTCTCATGTATTTTTAACTGTCGAGAAGCATAGGCTATAACCTTATTATTTTGCATCAACACGCATCCTAACCCTCTCCGGGATGCGTCACAATACATGACAAAACCATCGTCTCCGTCGGGGAGACTTAAGATTGGCGCTTGGCACAATCTTTGTTTTAGCGTTTGAAACGCCGTCTCCTGTTCTTCTTCCCATTCATACTTTCGATCCTTTGAGTCAGGAGGGTTAAAGGTTGGGCGATGCTGGAAAAGTTCTCTATAAATCGACGATAATATCCAGCTAAGCCTAAGAATTGGCGGATTTCCTTTGGCGATTTAGGCGCCTGCCAATTCTTAACTGCTTCAACCTTACTTGGATCAACGTGTATTCCTTGATGGTTTATAACGTGACCAAGGAATTGCACTTCTTGTAACCAGAAGTTACACTTAGAGAATTTTGCATACAACTTCTCATGATTTAGAAGCTCTAAAATTAATCTTAAGTGTTGCTCGTGCTCTTCTTTACTCTTCGAGTATATCAAAATATCGTCAATAAACACGATGACGAATTTATCGAGGTAGGGTTTACAGACTCGATTCATGAGATCCATGAACACTGCTGGCGCATTTGTTAGCCCAAAAGGCATAACTAAGAACTCGTAATGGCCGTAACGAGTCCGGAATGCGGTCTTTGGGATATCCTCCTCCTGAATTCTAACCTGATGGTATCCCGATCTAAGATCTATTTTTGAGAAGTAGCTCGCACCTTGTAGTTGGTCGAACATGTCATCAATTCGGGGAAGAGGGTACCTATTTTTGATTGTTAACTTGTTCAATTCCCTGTAATCAATGCACATTCTAAGGCTCCCGTCCTTCTTTTTCACGAATAGTACAGGTGCACCCCACGGGGAATAACTGGGACGTATAAATCCTTTATCCAACAATTCTTGCAATTGATTGGATAGTTCTTGCATCTCAGATGGTGCAAGCCGGTAGGGCGCCTTAGCAACATGGCCAGCTTGAGGTAATAAATCGATTCTGAATTCGACCTGGCGGGTTGGCGGTAATCCAGGAAGTTCTTCTGGGAAAACTTGTGGAAATTCGCGTACCACTGGAATATCATCAACCCGTTTCTCCTCAGAATCAGTGGCCGTCAAGCTTGCTAGATACGCCACGCATCCCTGGCGTATATATTTTAACACCTTGAGGTGGGATATAAATGGTATCATGGTGCCTGACTTTTCTCCTTGCACTAATACCTCTTCGTCATCCGACACCCGGATCTTGACGATTTTCTTTTCACAGTTTATTTCTACTTTGTTACGTGCTAACCAATCCATTCCCACTATCACGTCAAAACTACCCAATTCTACCGGTAACAAGTCAATCGGAAGGGATTGATCGTTCAGAATAAAAGGGCAATTCCGAACTATTCGATTAACTATCATGGTTTTACCGTTAGCGAATTCTACGGTATAAGGTTCTATGGTTTCACCAATAGGAAGGTTTGCTATCGATAGGAACTTAACGGAGACAAAACTTCTATCGGCACCCGTATCAAATAATACAGAAGCGTAATGATCAGAGACGAGGAAGGTACCTGTCACTACGCTGGGGTCTTGGCGTGCCTCGTTCGCCCCCATCACGAATGCTCGGCCTCTTGCCGGGTTGGACGACGATGCCTGACCCGCGGTTTGCCGCCCATTTCCTCCCTGGTTCAGTTTCGGACAGTTTCTCTTGAAGTGATCTGTGTTGCCGCATTCAAAGCAAGCACGGCTGGTGGTCATCACTTGATTTCCTTGTGGGTTTTGTTGTCGGGCTGGTTGGGTCCTAACTGGTTGGGCACGGATAGGTTGAGGTTGTCGGTTCAGATTGTTCAGGTTTGTCCTACATCTCGGTGCGTAGTGCCCTTCCCTGCCACACCGATGGCACACTACCACCCTGCACTCGCCACCATGTTGGTAACCGCATTTCCCACACCTGGGAAATGTCCTTGTCTGCGGTTCCTGCCTTCCGCCCGAACTAGTCATGGCGTAGTTCTGGGCAGTGGGCCTAGCACGTTTATTTTGCTGCTTTTCCTGGATCTTATGATCATGTGTACCCCGCTTTCCCCCAGCGGATTCTCCTGCCACCTTCAGTGACCCACTCCTTACGAAATCATAAGTGACGATACCAGCTTGCGTCACCGCACCCTCATACGTCTGGTGTCCCCCAGAATTGACTATACTCCTTACAACTGGAGTTAGCCCCCAAATATAGCGCTCAACCCTCTTCGACTCTGGGGTGACCAACCACGGTACCAATCGCGACAACTCATTAAACCGGTTCGTATAACCCAAGTGGTCTGCCCCCTGCATCTCCAGGTTCCACAATTCGTTTTCTAATTTCTGCAATTCATTTTTCGGGCAGAAATGTCCTAGTACAAGAGCCTTGAGCTCTGTCCAGGTCATGCGGTATGTCGCCGCCTGACCGCGAGTCTGCACTATCGTGTTCCACCATGTCAAGGCATGGTCCGTGAATGTGCAGGTAGCATACTTAACAACACAATCCTCGGGGCAGTTGCTGATATTCACAACGGATTCTATTTTCTCGATCCACTTAACCAACCCATTTGGTCCTTCAGACCCGTTAAACTCTAGGGGTTTGCACAACATAAAGTCTTTGATCGAACATCCCCTGGATGCAGGAATCGATTCAGTACGGTTCGTCTCTACAGTAGGTATAGGGCCATTACTGTCTGTAATGACCACCCTAGGCGGTGCGTCATTTCCCGGAATCGGGTTATCATTCTGTGGAGGATTAGCATTTTGTTCCCCGTCATTATTGGTGGCCGTTTGATTGCTCGGAGGGGTTGGATTGGTCGAATTGTTAATACTGGCGGCGATGCGCGATACTATATCCGGTATCGCCGCCTCTAACTGGCGAGCAATCAGACGGCTCACGTCCACTTCCGACAATTGGGCTGAACGTTTTGGTGCCATTCTACACAACATTAAGAAAAATACATATAATTAATACAAATTCCAATCATAAAACACAACACACATTCCATTCATTAATAAACATCAGTACATATTACATCAACGTCAGTTCACATACTTTCCTGTCATCATTACATAGGTTAAGTTTTCATACATAGGGCTTATGTCGGCATCATCTCGACATAACCCGCAATGGGTCAGTGCTTGAATGATACCCAAAAGTATCTATAATGATATACCCCAAAAGAGACCCCCTAAGGGCCAGTGGTTGTATTATAACTACCCAAGATTCACCCTATGTTAGCATCACCACTAACTGCTTACACAGAGTATCAAAAAGCGGTCCCTGATTACTCCCATCCTAACATAACTAACTACGGTGGTATACCAACCCCACCAACACAGCCACCAACACCACCATCACCGCCAATATACCCCGGATCCGCGTTTCCATCCGGTCGATCATCAGTTGGGAGTATGAGCACTCCCTCCTTAGCTGCGCAATCGTATACTGGTGGTCCATTATGCAGTCCCCCAGATACATCCGCCTCTGCACTCCCACTGTCAGGGCGGCGGAGTGCTCATTCACCTGTTCGGTGAGCACTCGAAGCCATGCCGCCGCGTCCCTTTCCTGCCTAGGAAGACCCCACACAGGTGGAGTCACAGGCTCGGGCTGGGAGCGGGAGGACTCGCCCCGACGGGTAGCAGGTCTGGGTGGGGGAGAGGTAGGTGGGACATGCGGGACACTGATCCGCGCCGTGAGGCGGGGTCCGTATCCGGGAGGGATAGGGGTGGCCTGTGGTGCGGGTGGGGTGGGGGATCTGACAATCCTGACTGGGGAGGACTGGCTAGAGCTCCTACGACTAGCCTCGCTAGGCTCAGAGCTGGATGATATGCGTAGACTCCAAGAGTTCCCGGAGCTGACTTCCTCCGGGTCCTCCTCCACCGATAAACTATGAGTTCTCGACATTCTTACCTGCACACAAGTTAATCAAACATATAGTTCTTTCCATAGTGTAAACCATAATCAAATTAATATACACTTACTTATACAACTTTACCACATAACAATATTATCATATATTTACACATATGTTGCCAATTTTACCTATTAAAGTCCCCCGTGACTTCCCCTGAATTCCCTCGTGCAGACGAGTCTGTTATTATGTTCCGGACCATAATAACTCACTTGTTCATCCAAGTTCATCCAGATCTCATCACTATAAATTATTAGTTGATATTCAGATCCTATAATACTTGAGCTACTGGTTATATTTTAGGTATCTTTTTAAGACATCCTAATTCTTTATAACCAATGGCTCTGATACCAAGTTCTGTAACACCCCGTAACTGCAGCGGAAACGTAAACGGGATGCAACAGACACATCTGATATCAACAGCATTGCTTATAAAGAAAACACCACTACGTTAATTTACATCTCAATACATTGTTCCGAGTTTCGTTATCATCTAGGCGATAACACATAAGTTTTACCGATAGTACACTAGCATATTTAATACAAAATAAAGATCCTTAAGCTTCCACAAAATAGCATACATCATCAAGCACGTATCACTCATTCCAATTTGGGTGTACCTAGAAAGCATGTAAAGAAAACGGGTCAACTACGAATAGTTGGTGAGTTTCACTAATTCGAGTAAACCATGATATATCAATATCAAAATATAATATTATCTGGGGACACTGTTAACCCAGTACTGTACTCGCTCCGGGGACAATGTTAACCCAGAGACATCCAAATACCTCTGGGGACACTGTTAATCCAGAAACACATTTAATAACCTCTGGGGACACTGTTAACCCAGAACACTGTTTCTGGCCTTACAATGTTAGTAACTCAGACAATTACCATCTTAATACCATCTTAATACATTACCGTACGATTCCCGTACAATCAAATATTATATAATTACATTCATTTTCATGCGATCAGCATGTACTTAAACATTTAAATAATAACATGCTTTCCGCCCCGAGAAAATATTTGAAACAGTTCAGTAAAAAGGGGCTCGTGAAACTCACCTTTTCGTGAGCAAATATGTAACACTGTGCACGGCTACCGGTCCGGATCTGTAATACGATCCCTAAGTCGTTACTATACAATTTCTATTAATATAACTTAAATTCGTGTTAACCGGTACGTCTGGGGACACTGTTAACCCAGTACCGTACACGATCCGGGGACAATGTTATCCCCGAAACACTTCTCAGGACTTAGATTGTGATATCACTTAGAGTTCTTTAGTCAAAACTACCATTAGTTTGTTTTCCCGGTTTGCGTGCCTAGCACGGTTATCCGTTTTTATGTTTTCAAAAATGAGTTTGGTCACACACGACCCGAAAATAGTTGTTACTGATATTTTAATTAAAGTGGTGAAATTAGAGCTCGGTTTAGACACCCCGTTTGGCCGCGGGGCCCGTTTCCGTCTTTAATACACCGGAAACTGCTAAATCGGGTAAAATTACCCAAATCATCCGAATTATTTTCGGATGATTTATTTTTACTTGATTAACTTAGTTTCATGAAAATACTCCATTTTTAGGGTTTTTATACACCAGTCAGCTCGCTTAGGCGAACTTTGCCGGTTTACGCGTTTTAAGCTTTAAAAGTTTGTTTTTATGTTCTTTTTAGCACAAATAATTATCCGTTTAGTCTCGGATCTTGAAATTTTGCACAAAACACTTTTTGACAGTAAGGAATTTAATAAAAATATTTCCAGTATTAATTTTTATATTTAACATTTATTTATCTATTTTTAAACGTCATTTAAACACCAAATATGTCGAAAATACCAAACGACCTTAGAAAAATCCCAAATTTTTCTGGGATGACCCCTGCCATCCACATAGTTCCCTGAAATTTTTCCAGAACCAAAATCTCATTTTTCATGCCATTTTCACCAAAACCGAGCTAGAAAACCCTAGAACTCGATTTACGGAAAAGCCTACTTAAACTTCTCCAACGGATCTGAAATTTTGTGTGTGAATTTTATATGTTATAAAAACCTTATCTGGAATTTTCCAGAATTTTTCATGATGTTTAACTATTTTTCATCATTTTTAGCCAAAACCGAGCATTAAATTCACCAAATATTCATCCTTTGTCTAAAAATTACCAAATTTTCACAGATCTCTTATTTTCATGTGTAGATCATCTCTGTGAAATTTCATGACCCAACTATAAGTCTATCACAATCTGTCCAAATCATACAAATCATACGAAAAACCGAACTACCTTGTGTTTCTAGCTTTAGATCGCAAAGATCTTGCTTTCTAGCCTTTGCTAGCAACTAGATATAACACCTACAAGCACAATAACACCACACCAAGCAAGTTAAACCCACAATCAAGCCATTTCTTTCATGGTTTCGGTTAAGACACCAAAACAAAGATTTTAACCGTAAAAATTCGTTTTTGACTCTTTTAACTCCTTTCTTGGACCAAGATCCCTTGTATAACTTGTATACATCACTTGATCATGCAAGAATCGGTTTCATCTCGGGTTCTCACCCATTTTTCATTTGAAACCTCATTTTCTTGTAAATGACTCGAGAAAAGAAGATGAACACGACTATAATACGATCTTTACCTCGGTTTCTCTTGTTGAAAAGTTCGGTTTTTGGTTCTAGATCTTGAGAGAGTAAAGGGATTGTTGGAGGGTGTTGTGAAAAAAGTAAAATGAAATGAAATGAAGCCAAGTGGTCCGATCGGACCATATTGGAGGGTGGGGTGGGACCCACATCTTCATTTTAAGCCCCATATTCAGATTCTCGTAATCTGGATAATGTTTTGGATAACCTGGTTCAGTTCGTTTTTCGGTTAAACGTTTAATTCGGCTTAAAACGAGGCTAAAACGGTCGTTTTTCGGCTTAAAAATGAAATTTATATAAAACCGATTTAAAAATTTAAACCATGACATTTAATAACTTAAAACATCATAGTATTATTAATTGTGCATCTTTTTCGGCTTGATCGATCGTCTCTTGCTTGGTTTGGTATTAAAGGTTTCGTTTAACGTACCGACGTATCATTAAATCGAAATCCTTTTTCTGTGCTTTAATTCACTTATCCCGACGCTTTAATACTTCGCAAACATCACTAAATATTATATATTTCGTCTATAATGCAATCCCCGATCGTTCGGGCTTCAATAACCGTTAATCGGTTAATCGTATTTCCAATACGATTAACTGTATATTCGAGTATAATTCGTACTATGAATCATACATACTTGTATAAACGTATCATAATTCACATAATCATTATTAAATAACACATAAATAGTATATACCGGTTAGGGTATACCTGGTTTTGCCGGAATCGTTACATTTTTATTATAAACTAAAGACTTCCGCTAAACTCTGATATATTTACAAAGCAGGTACCAACTATTGGTCACACTCCTAGGCCCCAAAGTCGGGGTGTGACATGGTTGTCATGCGATCACCTCGATCGAATGATATTTATGTCTTAAATATGAGTTCTAAAGTATCAACATCGATCAAAACATGTTTTGTCTCAAAAGAAACCGAGAAGGACTCTATTCTATGGCATCGTAGAATGGGTCATATTCTTGTTCGAAAGATGAATTATTTAATGGCGAATGATTTAGTTGAAGGTGTGTCTTTGAAGAACTTTAAATTATCTGATCACTGTATTGCCTGCAAGAAAGGCAAACGAAAGAAAAAGTCACATCCGTCTTAGTTATTGAATTCCATTGATATTCCTCTTGAACGACTTCATATGGATCTTTTCGGTCCCGTGAATCGTGCTAGTATCTCTGGAGATTGGTACTGTCTTGTGGTTACCAATGATTATTCAAGATACTCATGGGTCTTATTTATGAGCTCGAAAGATCAAACACCTGTTCTTGTTCAAAATTTAATCACTAAGATCGAATCACTATACAAGTATAAAGTGAGGAGAATTCGAAGTGACAATGGTACTGAATTTAAAAATACTGTATTGGATTTCTTTTGTGTACAAAAGGGAATTCATCGAGAATACAGTGCCCCATATGTACCACAACAAAACGGTGTTGCTGAACGGAAAACAGAACTTTGATTGAAGCTGCTAGAACTATGCTTGCTGATTCTAAGCTTCCTGTCCAATTCTGATATGAGACGGTGAATACTGCGTGTAACATGCTCAATCGGGTTCTAATTAGAGACTCAAGAAGACGAGTTATGAGCTTCTGAACAATAGAAATCCTAACTTAAAGTACCTGAAACCTTTCGGGTGTCCTTGTACGATGTGGGTAAGTTTGTTGAAAAAGCTATCAAGGGGTATTTCTTGGGTTATGCTTCTCCAAAGAAAAGAGTATTTAATTTTACTTCCGGTTGTTTTGAGGAGTGGTACCATGTGGATTGTCAAAAGTACACTACACCTCCTCAAGGGAAAGGTCCCGACTGGATGTTTGACTATGATGGCTTATATAATTTATTTACTCCAACAACTGATGAACCGGATGAAGATCTGGTTCGTGCGTATTTTGAAGATCATTTGGCAATTCCAAGGTTTTCAAGTTCTAATGATGTTGAAGCTCCGACCGTAGCTCCAACTGAAGATCCTCGTGATGATTCTTCAGCTTCTTTTGATATTGCATCTACTTCTTCTGATGATAATCAAGTCGTTGATCAAGTTATTGAACTTGATAGTGATGATTCATATCATGAACTTGGAGAGCATTACACTAACTTATTCGAAAATGTTGCTGTTCCTGAGAATCCCACTCTTAGGATTCATAATTATCATCCAAAGGAAAACATCATTGGAGAACTTGATGCGGGCATTCAAACACGTCACCAAGTTGCTTCCTCGAGTGAGAATAATGTATTGTGTGTTTATGCAGATTTACATTCGTCTGGAATTGGAAATATTCCCAAATTCACTTGCTTTCTATCCCAAGTTAAGCCAACGACAACTCGTATGGCACTTCAAGATCCCTCTTGGGTAGAAGCTATAAAAGAGGAATTACAACAATTCGCACGTTTGGGTGTTTGGGATCTTATTGACAAACCCACTCGAGTTAAGAAGCCTATTCCAACTAAGTGGGTATTTAAATGCAAAAAGGACGATCATGGGGTGATCGTGAGAAACAAGGCACGACTAGTGGTGCAAGGTTTTCATCAGTAAGAGGGTATAGACTACACTGAGGTATACGCTCCGGTTGCAAGATTGGAAGTTATACGCATTTTTCTGGCTTATGCGGCTTACAAGAATATAAAAGTCTATCAAATGGATGTGAAAAGTGCTTTTCTCAACGGTGAACTACACGAGGAAGTGTTTGTGTTACAACCTCCTGGCTTTGAAGATCCTGATTATCCTGATCGAGTTTATCGTTTAAACAAGGCGATGTATGGTCTACATCAAGCCCCGAGAGCTTGGCATGGCACGCTTGCCGACCATCTGACTGATTACGACTTCAAACGAGGGACTGTTGACTACACTTTGTTTTATAAAAACATTGGGGATGATCTTCTCCCCGTTCAGATTTATGTCGACGACATTATCTTTGGGTCAACAAACGACGCGTTATGTAAGGAATTCGAAAAGTCAATGCAAACCAAGTTCGAGATGAGTTCGATGGGAGAGATGAACTTCTTTCTAGGGTTGCAGGTTCAACAGTCTGCAAAAGGAATCTTCATTCACCAGACTAAGTATGTGAACGATGTCTTGAGCCGATTCAAGGTTACTACCGGAAAAACCCCTTCTACTCCTCTCCCTGTGGGTCACAATTTATCACTGGATGAATTGGAGGATACTGTCGATCCTACCCTCTATCGAGCTATGATTGGTTCTTTGATGTATCTTACTGCTTCTCGACCTGACATAATGTTTGCTGTTTGTTTATGTGCTAGGTACCAAGCTAGTCTCCGAGTGACTCACCTGGCAGCGGTCAAGCGAATTCTTCAATATCTGAGGGACAATCCAGACATCGGGTTATGGTACCCCAAGGACGATAACTTTGATCTTACCGTTTACTCTGACAAGACTATGGAGGATGCAAGATTAACTTTAAATCAACTACATCAGGGTGTCAATTCTTAGGAAGCCAGCTTGTTTCCTAGCAGTGTAAGAAGCAAACAACGGTCTCCACTTCAACCGCCGAAGCTTAATATGTTGTAGCTTCGAGTTGTTGTTCCCAGGTTTTGTGGATACAACAACATCTTCGTGACTACGGTTTGAAGTTTCTTACTACTCCCATTTTGATTGATAAATCTGTTGTCATTAGCATCACCAAAAATCCCGTACAACACTCTAAAACGAAACATATCGACATTTGATATCATTTCATACGGGATTGTTTTGAAAAGAAATTAATTGATCTTGAGAAAGTACATACTGATTTTCAAAAAGCCGATCTATTTACCAAAGCTTTTGAAAAAACGCGTTTTCAATTTTTGCTTGGTTTAAATGGATTGAAGACCTTTGCTGATATCCTGAAACAAGGATGACTATCTTTATTTTCGGTTTATTTTAAATTTTATTTTAGTTTTGGATTTTAGGGTGTGAAAAATAGAAAATACAAAAATATTGTACTTTTAGTTTGTATAGATAAAACCCAAAAACATTGAAAAATAAAAAATATTGTGGTTTCATGTCTTTAATGTTTTTCTTTAAAAATTTTGAAAATCCAAAAACATTTTAAAATCCGAAAAATCAAAAAGATTGTGTTTTCGTTTGTATAGGAAAAATCCAAAAATCCAAAAAGATTGTGATGTTTTATTTTATTTATAAGAAAATTTGAAAAATAAAAAATATTGCGAATTTCTCATTCGTATAGAAAAATCCGAAAAAGACAAAAAGATTGTGTTTTAAGTATGTACAGAGAAAATTCAAAAAGATTTTTGCATACATTCGCTGAAAATTATGTCAATAACCTACATTTGAAGGACATATACTTATATATGTTTGGTCCTGACTTTTACTTGTAAATGTTTAGGATATCCATTTACCTGACAATGGAAAGTAATTGGGGCGTTTGTTATGTGTTTTTACTTAATTTTCTCGCTGAAAACTATGTCGGTTATTTAAGTTTGTGGAGTATGCTTGCATGATTTGGTCCTATTATCTATTTGTAGATTGATAGGATAGCCATTAATCTATAGACTAAAAGTGACTGGGGTGATTAAATTCATCTTGTTTTATGCTCCTCAAAATTTTGAGTTTTTGAAGCAAAAAGAGAAAATAATAGTACATTGATTGTTTAACCCCATATCCAGCAAGAAATAAGCTTAAAAGACTGAGTGCTTAATTATTGGTGCATTGGTAGGTCTTAAACAAGCTGTTAGAGTAAAGTATGTGATATAAACATAAAGAAAAGCCAAATTGAAAGAGGTATTAGTCTAGCAAAAATCTCGGTGAGGATGACAGAAATGTAATAACCTCTCAAACTCAAGCCTTATAGTTGTTTGATCACCCAAAATTATAATGAAGCAAATAACAAGCGTTAGGTTTCTGGACACTGTGTTTATGCGGCTTAATCATCTGGGTATTCATAAGCATGAATATTTCACTCGCTTTTAGAGCAAACCCAAAGTCATTAAACTTGATCACTGCTGTACTTCGTACATTTTAAACTACTGACTTGATCAAAATCCGCTGTTAGTCATACAATTGTTCCTCCCTTGCATGCGTCTTAATACCAATAAGAAACGGACCCCAGGAGATACAATGTATGTAAGCCGACAGATGGACTTGTGCATACTCACTCACAGTAAAGGAAACTTGATGCATTGCTCAAAGGTTCTGAAATTCTAAAATTTTGATCGACACTATAATGGTTTAAGTCAAGTTGGGGTGATATGGCAAAAATCAAATTAAGCTTGAACCGATATTAGAGGTTGATAGTTTATGATATTTTGTGCGCTAATTGAACTATTAATCATATCACAAAAACACTTTAAAGTTTGTTATAAGATTTAAGTGGACAACAATATTAATGACCAACTTAACGCCAGTCATAATATCGCTGAGATATAAAACTGTGATGGAAGGGCAATCTGGTCAATATGATTCTCTGCCCAAACTCAACAAAAATCCAAAAATATGTTTTGATTTTGAAATATCATACAAAAACACAAAAAACATTTTCTGTTCTATAATTTTTTTGTAAATATTTTACATTCTAGTCAATTTATAACTTATTCAATTGCTACGGACACCAAAACCGTATTTTTTTAAATTATCAAAATACCAAAAAGATTTTGCTTTCTCGTTTTACATATTATTTAATTTTCTTTAAGTTAAGTGTTTCAAAACGCAAAACACGTTAAAGTATTTGTTCATCGGGATACGGGATCTCGTTGATTTGTTTACAATTACTTCAATTGGTTTCATTAATTAATTCTTTTATTTATTTATTGAATTTAAAAGTTACATAAATTGATTATTTAATTGATTATTTCAATTTATAACGAATAACAGTGATTCGTTAACTTTGGTTCGTTAAAGTAACGAATTAAAGCCATTTATAACGAATTAAGTTCTAATTCGTTAATTTTAATTCGCTTCCGCCACTCAGTAATGAATGGCTTATAATTCATTAAGATTTTAACGAATCATTTTGTAATTCGTTATGCCACGTGTTTATTTAAGATAACGAATCACCTGATTCGTTATTTCAAAATTCAAACGAATCAGATGATTCGTTACATTGAAAACTGTGCGTGTCAGACTACATAGGGGTTTGTGAAAACGATTCGTCTCACACTATTCACTTTCTTCTTCACCTTTTCCTACTGTTACTCTCGCAAATTTTCTCCAGATTTTCGATCATCATAATATTGGGTTTTGATCATATATACTGAATCGTAAGATAGTTCCGGTCTCAACGCAATGATTTACGTAATATTTGATGGAGGTTTACTGGGTTGATTGCTTGATTTTACTTTCGGGTTTTATACTTTTCATAAAACCTTAATTTAACCAATGTATACTATGTTTTGGGACAACAAATCAATGCCATTCTAATTGCGATGTGTTTCCGAGATCATTGTGATCCTTTGTTCGGATATACATCGATGATTATGGTGTAATTGATTTCAGACTTGCTATTTTGACTTTTAGTGTTCCTGGTGATTTTGACCTTGACCATATTAGTCAAACAATAAGCTTGTAATGCCATTCGTTATTGCTTAACGAATTGGAACTCCTTCGTGTCCAATTCGTTATGCAATTCACACGAATCAGGATAACGAATTTGTATTTATAACGAATCAGACTTTCATTCGTTATTTATAACAAATTAGACTTTAATTCGTTAACTTTTTATTAGTGATTCGTTAGTCCTAATTCGTTCACTATTTACTTGATAGCGAAGTAGCCAGTTTGTTATAACTAATCACCATTCGTTTTAACGAATCAGACTTTTTAACGAATGACATGATAATTTTTTAAATTATTTTAATTTTCACAATTATTTTAAATTAAAGTTTATGTATGAGTTAATTTTCAATTTTTTTTAATTATATGGTCTTTATTATAAATTATCAATTACTATCGGCTTTGTTTATACAATATAATGGCCGATAATATGAAACAAGATCCTCCGGTGGCTGATCAACAACAGCACCAGCAACAACAAGATTTGCCATTACTTCCGTACAACAAAAAGCATAACATCTGTGCTTTTGTCGGTACGAACTTTACGGATGAAGACGTATTCGGTGACTTATTGACGTTTATTAGACGTTCGGCTATTCATCATGCCGTAACTGCACGACCGAAAGTCTACTATAGCATTATTCATTAGTTTTGGAATACAGCTAGATATGTTGAAGCTGATAATCATATTGAATCTACGGTCAACATAACACCTATTCTTGGTGACACTGATGTTATTCGTGGTGCTTCGATTTGGAGACACTATCGATCATCCTTGTGAGTTTGACAAAAGTTTGATCTGGGGTTTATTTCGTCGAGTATTTTATGGTGGTGACCTTGAAGCTTCAATGTATAACAAGAATGGATTATGCCCCACTTACAAGTATTTATTACATGTGCTGATCCATTGCTTAGGAGGACGTAAAGGTGGCTTCGATGAATGCCGGATTATGTTACAATCGGCATTTTTCGCGTTGATTCTGAACAAGCCATTCAACTTTTCAGAGATGATTTTCTATCACCTTAAGGAACAATGCCTTACGGCGGTTCAATGAAAGAAGTTCCTAATGTATCCTCGATTTCTTCAGATGATCATCCAAGATTTGATTCCGAATTTGGTTATCGGTCAAGCTCTAGTGGATGATGTGATCCCGCTTGAGCATATGTCTGTCGACACTGTACAAAGAATGAAGATTTATAGGAAAGATTCTACATAGACCAAACGGTTGATTGATCATCTGGTGAATCCAGACTATGTATGTCCTCCCAATGATCGCTGGTTCCACGATGATTCGGATTCTGATAATGAGGAAGGAGCAGGTGGGAACGAGGGTGATGATGATGATGATAATGATGGTGGTAACGGTGGTGATGGTGATGCCCATGCTCAACAACAAGCTGTGGTTGAGGCGGCTTTAGCTGCTACTATAGCTGCTCAACGCAAGAGAAAGGGAAAGAATTGGCTGGTGAAGGATCGTCTAAGCGATGAGTGTCGGCTGGTGCTGGCATCTCATTTGGAGTTCAACCTCCAAGGTCGTCTATTCCTCAAAGACCGGCGGTGCCGCTGACTACTAGCACTCCGAAATTAACTTTGACGACCACGCTTACGTCGAATCCTAGGCTTGGCTGATTCCACAATCAGTATTATCTACTTTGCCAAGACCTTCTGCAGCAACCTCGGTGGTTTCTCCAACACCTATGATGATGCCTCCACCACCAATGGATATCTCGTTTATGAGGCTTAACCGTCCACAAGCTCCAGTTCAACCTATTCCTCCTTCTTTTCATGCAATGTCTCGGGATTAGCAGACGAACATGCTTTTAAGTTTACTTCATCTTTATGAAAATCAAATGTCTGCTGATCATCCGAATCAAGAACGTTTGATGGAGAATCAGAAGAAGTTGTTAAGTTATGTCTCCTTCTGCCAAAAGGAGACAAAGGCCCTTCGTGAGATTGTTACGTCTCAAGGGGTGAAGCTAAAAGAGCAAGAGGATCTTATCTTGCAACTGATATACAAGGAAGACGCACTGAAAAGCTCAAAAATGATGATGAAGATCCAGATGCATCGGGTACTGGAGGAAGTGAGCCGAAACAAACTCACGGCTCGTCCACTTGTGCTGGTACTAGTGCTGTTGGAGATTCGGGAAAGCAGATTATTGTTTATCGTGATTATACGGCTGCTAAACCCATTGAGATGATTCAGGCTGATACGGTCATCTGTGTTGATGGATCGGGGGTGGTTAGAAGTATAGTTAATGCTGATGAGATTGAAGCAGGACAATTTGTTGAAAGGTCACTAACACGAGAGCAGATTTCTATACTGCTTGGTTTGAATGATGACGATGTGGAAGTTGAGAACAATGAAGAGATCTTAAATGATCCGACTGTTGAAATGAACACGCCCTTTATTTATGAAGATGAGGAGGTGGAGATCGAGGAAATGACTGCTGAGGAATATTCTAATCTATTTCAACATACCAATGTTGATCAGGGTGCTCCTATATTTACTGAGAAAACCGTCAAAGAAGCAGAAGATCATTTGGAGAAGGTATCAAAGGGCAAATGTGTAGTTGATAGAAGATTTTATTCTGTCCAAGATACGTCTGTTGCTGATATGCAGAGATGTTTTGGTTATCGTAACAAGAGATCTCGTAAGATTATTGAAGCGTATTGGTATGTGGATAAAGAGCAAAAGTTTAAAGTTGTCGCTCGCGCTCAAGAAAATCAGATGACATCCTTCAAAGCTAGAGTTCAAGGTGAAATTATTTCATGGCTCTTTGACCCTGCTTTGAATGTTTGTATCGTTAAATGGGAGAAAGGCATCCAATATTATGAAAAGATTACCAGTGTTCTCTCATTACCGCATTGGGATGTTTGTACCCTCGCATGTCGACCATTCATGAACTGGGGGGGGGGGGTTTCGACATGCAGATTGGTTTCATCAACATCTGCTGTTCGAAGTCAATCATGGATTCAAGTTTTTCAAGCCACAGGTTCCAACTCGCAAGCGTATCGATGAGATTGATCCAAGGACGGGTTGGAGGAAGTTGGTTATTAAGGTAAAGCTGCCAAAGACTATGAAACGTGTGCTGGTGAAGACGCTGAATCAACACAAGTATTTATCTTTCAATCGTTGGTACTACGACAACAGAACTGGCGAGGCCGTTATTGTGTTGTGTAAAGGCTTAAAGACCGAGCTGATAAAGATCATTGATCCGATGTGGCTCGTGAACTTGACAGAGACCGACAATGCGTGCTTTTCAAGAGTAAGATATTATTTGAGCGCCGTGAAGACTATGACCGAGCAATGCACTTTCAACGCGTTGTTCGTGTGTGTCATGAACATGGTATTCACAACTGCAGAGATTAGCAAAGCAAGCGCTTCAAGTAAATTAAAGACAAAGAGCTCAAGACGAGGGGGTGTCTGTTAGTACACGGTTTTGCATCTCGAGTCTTTCTAATTATCGTTTTAATTAATGTAAAAGATATTATTATTTATGCTAGTTCGTTAGTGGAACCGTCTAGTTCATTAAGGATGTTTAACGAACTAGACCATAAGTTAAGTAATGTCCTGATTCGTTAAAGATGTTTAACAAATTAGGAAGTGGTTCGTTGAGTTTATTTGTTTAATGTATTGTAACAAAGTGGGAGGCTAGTTCGTTACGGAATGTGTAACGAACTAGACCCATCTTCTTATAAATAGAGGTTCATCCTCTTCAAAATTTAAGTTTTTGAGATTGATAGTATCGAAACTCTGTCCAGATTTCTCTCAAGCTTCATTTAATTAATCATCCCTTAATATACATACACATATTTATACAACTAGTACTAATACATAGAGATAACATATAATTATCAATAGCAACAATGAACTAGACTCGTTTATAGTTATTTAGATCTGAGTTAGATCTGAGTGTTTACAGAAACACCAGAATGGAGATGGGAATGCATCACCACGGATTTCATAACTAAGCTACAGTGTACAACTATAAACTAAAATACTATCTGGGTGATTGTGGACCGTTTGGAGAAAGGTGCTCACTTTATACCAATACGAGAAGCTATCTCATCGGAAATGTCAGTTAAGGAGTTTATTAGCAAGATTGTGACAAGTCATAGATTGCCGTTGTCAATTTTGTCAGACATAGATAGTTGGTTTATGTCGAGGTTTCAAAAGGAAGGAATATGATTACAACGAAGGCGGATACTGATGAAAGTGAAACCCTTAAGTATAAGTCAAATGAAGATGGGTCTATGGTATGTGATAGTTGTGGGAAAACATGATACTTTGCCTACAAGGACAAGAACAAGTGTTACTAAGGTGAAACCAGCAGTAATGCAACAAGAGGAGACAAAAGATGGAAAGACATGCAAGGAAAGTATAGATATGGCATAGGCTTACGTTTATTTGAACACAAATGATCAGTGTTGTGACAGATGATCATGTGATCATGAGAGGTAAGTCGTCTAGAACGATTAAGACAAAATGGTATTACAAATGTCCATATGAAGGTCAAGACATGCCGTAAAGGAATTTGGTTAATATAAATAGTTATGATATATGAGGCCGCCTGATATAAGTTGTGACTTGATTAGTAGAGAAAAGGAAGATGTATCACCACGGACTTCATGATCAAGCTACCTTAAACAGCTATAACTCATGAATCCTACGTGCTGATACAGAGCTGAAAATGAAAGAAGGTTTAAGTGGTAACTTAGGGAGTTCTCCGACAAGTTATGCAATCGATGTGCTCAAGAGTTGCAAGAAGTGTTCTACCTTAAGGGATGGACAAAGGGATAAATAATCACTAAGGAGAAACTAGAAATATTTCCTTATGTTTTGAACGCATTGTAAGCAGTATATTTGCTAAAGGTTGTAATTGGACGGAATGGCAATCCAGTGCTAAGTGTAATGATCGTAAGTACAATGTTTCTAATTAAAGGACACGAAAGAAGAGCATGCTTGTGGAAGTGACATGAACTTGTAAAATCTTGATAAGGAAGCATATCATCGAGGACTTCATGGACAAGCTACCTAAGAAAGCTAAAACTAACTAACATCATTTGTTAATTGTAAGACAAATGATAAACCGGTAAGTTAGGAAGCTAAAGAAAGGATGTGAATACAGGAAGTATTCCTTTTACAAGGAATAAGTAGGTTTCGAGGACGAAACCTCTTACAAGGTGGGTAGACTTGTAACATCCCAAAATTTCTAAGAATCATAATTATTATATTATTTATTTATGATGGAAACGTTTACTTGAGTTAGTAGAGAAATAATAAAGTAATAAAGATGGAAGGATAAGTAGGCTACTTAGATGGAATTAACTATGGACCAAAAAGAAAAGATGATCCTAAGGTCCATGGGCTTAAGAGAGTATAAATACCCCTTAAACCCTAATCCTTTCCATTTCCATCCATCTCTGCATGTACCATCTAAAACACACACTTCTCTAATTCCCGTTTTGAGTAAATCGCCCACAAAAACACGACGATTCCCGGAGATCTAACCTTCAGATCGGTCTCAAATTTTAACTAAGTGTTCACGGAATATATATGAAGATTTCCGCCGATAAGATCTTCGATTAGAGGTCAGGAAGTTCGGTTTTTATCAGAAAAACCGTAGCAGCTCAAAAATGAAAATTCCAACGACTGTTCAGCTGTTCCGAAGACTGTAGCGGCTTTTTCCGGCGAAGGTGGGCTGATGGGTTTGTAGATCAGGGCGAGACGGTTTAGTGGCTGCTTGAATCACTCAATTCCGAGTTCGTTTGATATGGTTTTGGTCTATCTGAGTGATTTTGAGCATAAGCATCAAAGGTACGTTTTTGTTAAAAAGGTTTACTTTTCGTGTCCGGATTTACATGAAAATTGGTAGGATGATAGATCGGGTCATGATTATTGATAAATTAATGAACTTGATAGTAAACGGTGTAGTTGGTTCGTTTCGGGTAAAACAAGTAGTGTTCGGTTTGTGAAAAGGACATGCAAACGAAGTCGGTTTTGCAAGAAACTTAGTAGGATAGTAAATCGGGTATTTCTATACCATAAAAATGTAAAATTGATGTTAAAATGGACTTAATGGACTTGTTAGTATGCACGGTTCACGTAACGACCCTAGATCTAGCTTAAACGGGTTTGAAAACAATAAAGGTTCAATCTTTATGGATAAACGGACTAGATCTTAGTTGAGGATGGAAATGAAAATGTTTAAAGAATGATATAACACTAGAACATGATAATGGATGTTAAAAATATGTAGAAATAATGATATTAGGAGCCTAATGACCCGACAGTGGGTGTATGCGAACAAAGTAATGTATTCGCATGGAATACATTCGAATGAAAGGGTCTATGCGAATAAAGGGGTGTATTCGAATAGAATACATTCGAATGAAATGGTGTATTCGAATGAAAGAAAGAAAGAAAAGTAGAATACAAGTGTATTCAAAATACAAGTGTATTCGAATACTTCAGTATTCGAATACAAGAGTATTCGAATACAACGAGGGACACTTGATTAGAATAGACCGGATTTAACCATTTCTACTGAAACCTAAATAATGCGATTAGGGCAAGTATTGATACACATAATTAATGTACAGTTAGCCGAGCCCGGTTAAAGAGAGGAATAACCGTTAACGACGAATGTAACAGGATCCAGGTGAGTTTCTAGCCTCATTTCCTTGTTATGTTTTTGGGGCTGTGTGCATGCTCGATGTGATAGTTAATACACTTAAATTAAGTGGTAAGTGTATGCCATATACGATTTATGTGATAGATATTATAATTTGAATGTGAATGGAAGCTTGTCGGTACGTGAAAGATATTCAGATTTTGCACGTATTGCCAAGGAAGGTAAGAATATGAAATATGAATATGTATGATAGATATATGTATGATATGTGAGTATGTGTGAATGATAAAGGAAGTACATATAGAAGTACAAAATGAAATAGGTATGTACAGAAAGTATGCACGAGTGTGGAAGAAAGAAGGGAGCAGACCCCTAACAATATCTGAGATAGAGAAAGGAGGGACCAGGCCCTAACAATAGTTGAGATAGAGAAAGAAGGGACCAGACCCCAACAATATCAGAGATAGAGAAAGAAGGGACCAAACCCTAATAATATCTGAGATAGAAAAAGGAAAAGAAAATGAAAAGGAAAAAGGGATCAGACCCTAAAAATATCTGAGATTGAAAAGGAAGGGATCAGACCCAAATAATATCTGAGATAGAAAGGATGGAATGTAAATAGCATAGTAGTAATAAAGTATGAACGTATGTATAAATGTATGAATGTATGTATGTATGAATGTATGAAAGAAAGGTAATATGTAAAGTATTTAAGTATGTATCTTTGGATACATATATGAAGGTATGTGTATGTATTGTATGTTGCGTAATTAACTAGAACTCACTCAGCATAGCTGACTTTTAGTATGTATGCAGGTGAGTAGAATGAGGCAGCTAGCTTGAGTGGGGCACATGGCAGAGGAATAAGAAGCTGTCTTCTGAAGACTTGAGATGTTTTTATGAATTGATGTTTTGTTATGAAAGACAAAGATATTCGTTTAAGACATGTTTAAAAATTAATGTGTAATGCTTACTGAAAGTTTTATATTCCGCGAAAGTTTTTAATTAACTTTGATATTTATAACTGTGTTTATGAGTAAATCTAACACCAAAGTAGGGCACCAGGACCGGGGCCTTAAATTGTTGTATAACATTATGTTTAGTCTTGACTAAACTTTCATAGTATCATTTTGGTTGATAATGAATCTTAACTAAGTTTAATAATATTGGATAAACATGTGATTGGTTTATAAAAAGTGAAAATTATGTTGTAATTATCACTTGATGAGGAATGTTAAAAAACTTTTAAAAGATACACCAAGTGTCGAGCTTGACGATAAGTTGGTGAACTGCCACTCTTGTAAGGCCTTGGATAATATAAACTTTAAAAGAGATACCAAGTACCGAACTTGATGATAAGTCGGTGAACTGCAATTTATGTAAGGGCTTTGTAACATTTGCTATATTTCAAACCAGAAAACCCGTCCCGTTTTTATTATGAAATTTATCGTTGAATTGTATTTTCAAAGTTACAACCTCGATTTCAATGCAATATTATTATTATTATTATTATTATTATTATTATTATTATTATATTATTATTGAATCATAAATAATTCATTTCATGTTATTAACATTATTTTCATATGTGTAAATATTTGAACATATATTCATTTTATTTCTTACATTTGTAATCTTTAATTTGACACGTTGAACCGGGTTTATCTAGATTAATATTTTAACATTAGTTATGGTCATCTTAAATTAATTTTTATCCTAAGTATTTTATGTGGAATATTTTAATAAAACAAAAGCATCTTTATAGCATATTCCAAACACAACTTCATCTCCAAGACTTACCTATTAACCTCTTTCTAATTACAACTATAAACACCCCTTCATTTATATCATTTTCATTTGCTCATTCTTCTTCTTCTTCTTCTCTGTCCATTAATAATTCTTTCAATGGAGTTTATTTATATTTCTTGTGCTTGTTTATCTCAAGATTACAAGGTAGGCATATAGGTTTGTTCATATTTTCTTGTTTTACTCTTTGTTTATTCTTATTCTCTTATTGTGATAATGGTTCTAAGATCTTCACCTAATTATGTTTATAATCCCACCTAATTTATACACTATGGTGTATAGGGCGGAGGAGATAAAGAACATAAGGTTGCAAGATAATCCTTAATGGCCACACCTTAACAAGTTGTTACATTCTTGAAGTTTTGTTTGTTTTATTCATTTTGATTCAAGAACATCAGGATTTTGATGATACATGATCAAACATATTGTGTTTATCATACCGCAAGTAGCTTATAGTTTTCTTTATTAAAATTCATTCCAAAGTATCAAAAACATTGTTCTCTACAATGTTCCAGATTTGCTAGCACAATTGTTCGACAAAGGTCGAGCAATGACCTGGTCATAACAAAATGGAACGATGCAAGGAAAAATTCTATCATTATCTTTATTGAGTTAAGGTTCTAAGGAATATTTATTTGTATTTTTATTCTTTCGTATGGTTTCACAATTATTATTTTAAAATTAGGTGCAGATTTGTACCCTCTGTGAAGATCAACTATTTTAGCCTATCCCGGGTCCGAATCTGAGCAAACTTTCTAAAGTAAAGTTGTTTCTTACACATTAATTTAGTTGAATGGATACTTTCATAATTTTTGAGAAGTTATTGATATTTTTAAACAGTTATGCATTCAGTGACATAAATCTGTCCAAAACTGATTTTGTTTTTCTTGTTTCTTTTTCAACTTCTAGTTTTGTTGTTTTAATACATATATATGTTTCTTTGACCTATATTTATCCAACACATTCTAAATAAGACTTAATTACTTGGATTTAGGGATTACTCGTTAGGAATCACCCAAGCTTAACCAAAGACCTGATCTTTTCATTCACCAATCAAGGTGAGTAATCACACTCCCCTTTTTTTATGTTTGTTTTGGGAACTTTATGTGTACACAACTTTATTATTTAATTATTATACAAGTATATACTTAAACACAATTCCATTATTTTCATATTGTGATATTACTTAATTAGTTGCTAATAGTTATACGACTATGTGTTTACAGTTTTTATGGTTGGTTGGTATCTCATCCTCAAAGTATGATCATACGCCGTCCGAGTAAACGTGTTCGAATCTAGTGCCATGTTGAAAAGACACTTTTATTTTACGTTTGCTAGTTGATGTGATATACATTATCGCAAGGAATTGTCAATTTTATCATTATATGTATCTCAAAACTTGTGATTACTTGCTCAACATTATTGTTGACAAGATAAATCTATTTTTACACATATCGCAGGTAGATACATTGGATTATTGAAGTTGCAAGACATTAGTTATACCTTAGGTTTAATAAAATAAAGAACAATTAATATGTGTTAGTTAGTGTAATAGTTTTTGGATGATTTGATTTGTGAAACTCTTTTGCACGAGGATTGTAATAAATAAATTAGATACTGACACTTTATATTTATTTTTGTGTCTTTGAGCTATGATAAAAATTATGTCGCGCCCCTGCATATTTTGGAGTTAGGTTGGGGTGTTATAGGCTTCGTTGATAAGATACAAATCCTAATATAAACATGGACCAAATGGAGTATTAGTAGTTAGTAATTAATCATCTTTAAAATGAGAACGTTGGCAATGACGTGAAAACAAATATTTGATGTTAATCCACTAAAATTGGTTGACTGCTTGTCAAGTGAGTGCAATATAATCTATTTTAAACAACTATTGGATGGTTATTACAAAGTTCTATAACTATCCAAGGTTGTGTGGGTTAATACTTGTTAATTCAAGGTTGATCCTTTATAACTTAACTAATTTCAATTGTTATTTTAAGTATAATACAAAGGTTATTTTTGCTAAAATATCAAGGACAATTTACTTAGTAATTTAAGGAATTGTCTCATATTTAAAGTGAGTTATCTTATGAATACTTAATATAAAGCAACTTCCATACATAAATGATATTTTAGTAGAGATCATGAAGTTATGCATATCTCTTCCTTTAATTATCATGGAATAACATGACTTAGAAATAAGATGTTTGATGCGTGCAATATGGTAGTAGAAAAGTTGTTGAGTTTTCAGAGGTTTTATTCACATAATGTATAGTTTTAAATTTATAAAAATAATTATTATCTTAACTAAACCACACACAAAGAAACAAGTGTACCTATCATATATGTAGTATAGTATATGTAAGAACCAAATATCGATCCACGGACACACTTATTGATTTTTACTACTAAAATCGTTGTATTTATTTCAACCAGAAGTGAATATCATTTTGGTTTTGGTTTCGGTAAACGAGTTCAAAGAAATTTAAGGTATAAATTAAAAGACAATATTTTTATGGTTTTTTATATATTTTGTATAGAAAAAAGATCAAATATAAAAGTGTATCATCTTGGTTTAAACTCCTCTTAACATGCTTTAATAATTGATTAGTAAACATGTGACATGAGCTTGCTACGGTGATTAAATGTGGGAATAAAATCGTTAGTCATGTCATTCCATGATAATTTAAAGAAATAGATAACTCTTGACCCCTTTTACTCAAAACATCATTTTATGTAAACAAGTGGTTTTTGATATAGATAAGTTAACTCACTTTAAAGATGAGACAATCCCTTAAATTATACATAAAACACCAATTAAAATTAGTTAAGTCGTAGAGGATTAATATTAACCCACACAACTCCTGAGCAATTATAGATCTCAAGTAATAACCACTCCAGAATTGCTTAAAATAGGCTATGTTGCACACTCACTTAACGAGTAATTAACCGATTTTAGTGGATAAACATCAACAATCCGTTTTCTCAACATTGTTGATAATTACCATTATAAAATGGTTAATCACTACTAACATTCCATTTGGTCCATGTTAATATTATACATCAGTGTTATTCCCACATTTAATTACCAAAGCAAGTCTATATCACATGTCTACCAAAATATTACTAAACTAAGTCAAGAGGAATTTTTAACCAATATGGTACACTTTTATCCTTGACCATTTCCATAAAAAAATTAAAAATCCAAAAATATTGTCCTTAATTTATGCTTTTAAAATTTACTTGTTAAAACCAAAACAGTTATGATGTTCAATTCTGATCAAATAAGTGTGTTCGTGGATTAATACTTGGTTCATACCCATACTAAACTACATATACGATATGTAAACTTGCCTATTTGTGTGTGGTCTAGTTAAGATAAAAATCATTTTATAAATTTAAAACCCAACTTTTCGTGAAGCAAAACTCTTTTGAAAAACTAGCAACTTTTCATACTATCACACACATATCAAACACCTATACATGCCATCCTGAAACCCAAACTGAATCGAAACTCGATCAGAACCAAACCCATTTCGATCAAAAGCTTGACCAGTTTTGAAACCCGTCCCGACCCAAAATCCAATCTGAATCAAACTGTTCCAATCCAAAACCAATTTTGTGTCGAAACCCGTCCTGTGCAGTAACTTATGCCAAACTGAAACATGCTCTTAACCGATACCCTTTTCGAACCAAACTTGTTCTGATCCGAAACCCGTCTTGCGCTAAAACCTGTCCTGTGTTGAAACTTGTTTCAACCTAAAATCGTAACCGATCCGAAACCCATACAATACTGACGGGTGGTCCATTTAACAACCATTAAGTGATTTAAGACCGTTAACAATCATGCGTTTAATCGTTTTATCTTGTTGAATTAGATGACAATGTTTACTCGTATACTTGCAGGTAGGAGAAGATAAAAGATGGAATTACGAGAACTTGGGCGAAAACAGTGGAGAAATCAGACGTGGAACAAGAAAGTTATGACAAAAATAAGAAAGTGAGTTTTGGAGCCACCGTAGCTTACGGTGCCCACCGTAAGCTACGGTGGGAGCTGGAAGATAATTGGTTGCCGTAAGGCAGTTTTGCCCTACCGTCGATTTTAGGCAAGCCACCATAGCTTACGGTGGGCGCGACGCTGCATTCGTAATCGCTATTATAATGTGTGTTTTGAGACGGCTTTTGAGATTATTATCACATCTTTCCATCCTAGAGCGACCTAGAGGCGATTTTGAGGTTCTGGAGATCAATTGTGAGTGTGGTAATCATTAGACACTTGTTTTTAATTCGTATGACAATTATAATTGAAGGGATGACGAACCGAAACATGCTCGGCTAAATTCCTTTGTGTTTTCCCTCGGATTGTAAGGTTTATTATGTTTGTTTGGTTGAATGTTTAAACAATTTCTGAGATATTAGTTTGATCTTATTGATTAAATTATTATGGTGTTGATGAATTGATTATTAATTTGTTAGTTTATTGAGTTTGTGTTCTAAGCCGTCAATTCTTGCTTTTGTATGTAATCGAGATTAATCGGGAGGGACTCGGGATTAGATAATCTAATTGATATTTGAGTGATTACCTTGCGTTATATAATCCAAGTACTTGATCTTTAATTATCGCAATCGTTTACATAAACACGAACTTTATCTATTGTTCATCTCAGTTTAAACATTAACTGTAACATTCATGGAAACCTAAAACCGAGTGAAGACATATTTTCTCATATTGATTTTAAACTTGTTAAATTGTTTTTAGTTTTATTGTTAAATCAAATCAAACAACCGAATCATTGAATTTACTTTTTGCACTTAATTTAATTTAGATAAATTTTAAGCTACTCAGTAACGCATTTTCCATAACCTCCCTGTGTTCGATACCCACTTACCGCTATCTAACTAGTTGTATTCGGTTTGTTTTTGAGTGAGTTTTCGACCTCACGTCAAATTCGTCTTACGCTAAAACCTGTCCCGTGCAGAAACTTGTTTCAACCAAAAAATCATAACCGATCCGAAACCTGTACAATACGAAAAGCCGTGTAAACCCAGAATCCATTCCGAACCGAAAGCTGACATGAATCGACCCCATTCTGATTCGAAGCCATTCCCTTGCCGAAACCCACATACACTAATTTACATGAACGAATTTATTTGGGGAGAAAAAAGACAAAACTGCCCCTCACGTGAAGGGAACGCTGATGGGTATAACAACCAGAGTTAATGGAATTACTGGAGTCTGGTTTAATTGTGAGTGAAAACAAAACTATTGGATGAAAACCACAAATAAAAACTATTGGATTAACACCGCAGATTTGGTCAATCCATAAGGACGAAAATCGCAGTTCTCTCTTAATTTGTTTTTAGACATTTTGATCAGCAAACCATGGCGCAAGGACCAAATTGCAAATAATTTGAAAACTTTATCCCTTCCCCTGCTCGCCCCCGTCAATGAAAACAAGCCCCCCAACTTGTTTTGATCAGTAAGTGTTGATTATAATTGATTGATCTAACCTCTACGCTTTCACTTTACATGGTAAACTTAGTGTAATTAACAACCACACCTTAACAAATCATTGAATTCATTAAGACCCTTAAACGCAGACTAATCTGCCTATTAACACGATAAATACTTTTCAAAAATTCAATTAAAGAATACCACTCACTCACAACTACATCACAATATAAACCCCTATATCAATTCCACTCAGAAGCTGGCTAAATCAATTTTGATCTCATGTTCAAGCCACCAACCCTAAGTTTATGTTCTCCTTCATTCGACATTGTGTAAGGTAATTATTAAGGGTTTTTGGATCGGTTTTATACAAGTAATAAAATCCATCTACCAATTTTAAGTGATAGAGGGCAATCAATCTTCAATTTAGGTTATGGTCGTTTAGGGTTTATATAAGATTTGGGAGTTGATTTGAAAAGGTGTGTGTGTATATATATATATGTATATATATAATGTGTTCTATCTTATAACTAGGTAGACGCCAACCCAGTTGGCTAGTGCAATTGCATTAGCATGTTGAACTGGACCGAGGCACATGTTCGAGTCCCCAAACCCTGTTTTGTTGTCTTTTTTATTTGTCTTATTTTCTTTTATTTAGTTAATAAATATCTTAAAAATTAATAATAATTTCTAACCCGCTTATCAATCTAAACACCACCAAACTTTGAAATACCTTAACTACAATCATTTAAAGATTTATATAATTTCTATTAGTCTTAGATTTTATTATATCATTGATAAAAAATCGTTTACATCAGTCATTTCATTATAAATCGTTTAAACTAATTATATCAAAAATTTACATAAACCCCCAACCTTATCTTGAATTCGATAAAAGTCTCTAGAATCCCTAATGTCATGTTTTAGTCGTTTATTCTCGTTAAGATATTTATTTCGAGCATACTTTGAAATTTAGGACAAACTGTCAAGAATTATCACTTGACTAATCAACTCGCTGTGTTTAAAGTTTTATGGTGGTTGTTGCTCATACTCGATGTGTTCATTTTCAATAGTGAACATACACCCGTTTGTTCTCAATAACGAACCCTCACACACATTCATTCTCGATAATGAACATGTGCTCGTTCTCAATAATGGACACTCTTGTTTGTTACATATTCACATACATTGAATTATGCATCGATTGAATTGTGAATGATTTTTTTCCATATTATTATATAATATAAATTGATGATTACTCACTAACATATTTTTAACAAGTTATTTTCATACATGCTACAGGTTTTAATGAGTGATGCTTATACAAGATTTGAAGACATTTAGTAGACCACTAGGATATATTTAAATTAAAGACTTGCATGCCTTATATGATGCTTGATTTTTCTACTTTCAAGACCAACGTGTACCTGTTGCAAATTAATATTAATAATTGACTCCAATTAATAGTTTCACTTGTGCGGTGAGCAATCACGTTGCGTCCCGACGTTAATTGTCCGTCGAATTGGGTGTGAAAGAACCCACGGTGTCTTCGCAGTTGACTTAACATGCATTAGAGTTTTTAAAAAAGGATTTCATAACATGCAACAGAAAAACAAACATCATTTGTACCCATACCCCTGAGTACCATATCCTTACTATTCAAAACAAACAAACAAACAAACTGAATGAAGCATACCAGACATACACATAACATAGCTGAGATGCCAGTTTTCAGTCAGGTAGCCCTACCTTAGTGTTAGCCGTGCCTTCAAAGCTCAAAAAAGCGCCCGCTAACCTGATGCATGATGCACGTACTAAAAATCAGTCTCGTTGAATGAATTCTAATGTTAGACATTCATACAATTATAACAGTTAATTCATTATATTAATAGCACACACAAAGTACGTAAAGTACAAAACATTATCATCATCTATACCTTATGTTATAAGTAAAAAGAGTTTAGTTATCAAGATCTATCCGTATTTCAGTCCAGGTTATGATGCCTCTACATACGAACGATTTTCATCATTCAACATTAACAAAATTACAATTGCCGACAATGCCATAAAGGCATTGACCCTCATGTCACACCCTAACTGACAGCGGATTAAATGACAGGGTGCAACGTTCATTGCTCATCTCACAATGACTATTAAAATGTGACAATATAATTTATTTAATTAAATTCGAAATCAAGTACATGTACGGGTTCCTAGAAAAATAAAAGAATTACATGCGATAAAAGAGTGGGATCTCTGAGTGCAGGATCAAAGAGGTGTTTTCAGGCCATTTCTATCATTATCAGTTTTTACTCATTTTTCTTATCGCTTTAATTAATATTCCAATTCATTTGTTGTTTAGATGTGATTTCGGTTCTCTAAATGAAACCCTTAAGTTTTTAACAATATATCTGGCAACATTTTCGGGTGAAGATTTACATGTTTTGGAGGAGACTAAGGAAGAAGCTTCTTATACTACTATTGAGTTTGTCAAGGCAACTGATATATTTTAGGTATCATTTTAACTGCTTCTTTCTCAAGTCGAATTCTAAAGTTAAGTATCTTTGTTTTAAACATGGCAACATGATTTGCTTGATATGCCAGATGCCACAAAATTAGAGAATGACACCAAGCATGAATTAGTATATCCGCTTTTGAAGATATTTCAACCTCAAATGCTAGATTCCTATTTGGATTTCTACACCACAAGTTTTACATTCTTGAAAAGCTAGGGTAAATTAAATCACCACCCACAATTATGTAAAATTTAAAAGTGCATTATTTTATGTGGTTATGTAGACATGAAAATAATATTTGGAATATCTATTAATGGTTATTTGATTCGATCATTTATTAGACATATTTATATATTAAACAGGACTGCAGGAGGCTTTAGCCAAAGAGAGACTCAAGGATATTTGATCCTACCCGAAACTTATTATGCATCTTAAATCCATAATATTCATATTGTGTTGAAATATATGTTTCATTTAATCATTTCTACATTCAAATATTGAATCTTGTAACAATTATATAAATAATATTCATAACGGATGAAGTTGCGAAGCCGCATGCGTAAAGCTAACATTTTCTTTAACCCAAATTGACTCATTTACAAGTAAGTTGGTTGTCTGAACTGTCTTCTCTAAATACTACCATCAAGATGTTTTAAGTAAGGTCTATTGTCAATTGCATAACTGTCAATCTTGTACTAGGAAAACAAAGATGAAAATGATAAAATGAAATCAAACTTGCGGCTTAACATAATCTATGTGTAAGCTTAAATGTGAAAATAATCACAATATATAATCACACATATTCAATACTACAAAAATAATAACCAAGTTCTTTTTATGAATGGGCCACTTCGAGCTACATTTAATCTCTAACAAGTAAAATAGGTTGAAACTTAAAAGTTGGCTAAAATTCAAGTTGTGAGCCTGTGGAAGATGGATATGAGCTGGACGAATTTGTAGTAGACTACATTACATGTAAGGCCCCAGTCCTGGTGCCCTAATTTAGCGTTGGATTTACTCATAAACACAGTTCGAAATATCAGAATGAATTAAAACTTGTGCGGAATAATAAAATCTTCAACCGTTGATTTTAAATTTCTAAAACTCTTTCAATACATTAACACTTTTTCTTTCAAGTTCAAACATTAAATCATAACATAACTCTTTCTTCTTCCGATGCCAGTCTTTTAGGTCCATGCCATGTATCCTTCTCTCAAGCCAGCTGTTTTATTCAACCCACCTGCCTGCATACTAAAAGTCATCTACCCTGAGTAAGTTCTAGTTTACGACTCCACGTTATGCATCATGACTTGTTATTCATCTTTACTCATATATAAATAATACCACTTACTCTGTTTACAACATTCAGAAACTTGATATCTTACATGTATCGGAAGTACGTAAAGGCTTGCCCTTTCTTTTACTTACACCATAACACACAAAAGCAAGTAGAGGCTTGCCCTCACTAGTACTTACGCCAAACAACTTATAAACAAAGAACATAGAGGCTTGCCCTCGCTAGCGCTTACGCCACACAACTTATAAACGAAAGCACGTAGAGGCTTGTCCTCACTAGCGCTTACGCCACACAACTTATAAACAAAAGCATGTATAGGCTTGCCCACGCTAGCACTTGGGTCACACCACTTATAAATGAAAGCACATAGAGGCTTACCCTCACTAGCACTTGCGTCACGCCACTTACTCATGAAAGCACGTAGAGGCTTGCCCTCGCCGGTACTTAAGCTAACCTACTCATAGATGAACATGAAGAGGCTTAATCCTCTATAATGTTCACACAACATGCTATCTAAGTCCTATGCGAAGTTAGAGGGATTTGTCATCCTAACTTGTAAGGTATCACTCGTAGGCCCGTAGATCATACACGCTTTTTCTTCACATTCTAGCATGTATAAGACATACATATCCTTACATACTTCATCTCATGCACATTCATATATTTATATATATGTGTGTGTGCTATACACACTTTCCTTCGTACACGCTTACATAAATAATTAAATACAAACGTACTCGCTTCTTACAAACACTTGCACATAAATGACTATAAGAATACATACTATAAACATGCATATGTAACCTTTCTACTTATTCTCATACACTTTCGCATTTACAAACAATATATTATTTATAATTTAATAATATAACATCACACTTTAAACGACTTAATAAAATTGACTTGACACACAGTATGCACACAACCCCTCCCTTAGCTGTGCACGACTGACTGTTACATTCGGAGCTAATCGTAATCCCCTCCCTTAGCTGTGCACAACTGACTGTAATAAGGCACATAAGTTAACTACTACTCTAGTGCTCTTTTGTGTCCTTGGCCCTTATTTCTAGATCTTTCTCATTTTAAACATTACCTTTCATTATTAATTGGTTCCTTGTTCTTAGCGTATATACCGTATAAGTCCAATTCTTTGCTTTCATACGTATACGTCAAACATACATATATGTCATGCATACACATACGTTATACATGCATGTACGTCATATACGACATACATACATACACGTTATAAATATACGACATTCATACAATTACGTTATACATACATACACGTCATACATAAATATTCGGCATACATACATACACGTTATTCATACATATACGTCCTTCATGCATACATGACACACATACATACGCGTTATACATACATATACGTTCTATATACATATACGTCATACATACATACATACATACATACATACATACATACATGGCGTACAAACATACACGTTGTACATACATGTACATTATACATTAATACACGACATTCATACATACACGTTGTACATACATACGAGGTATACATACATACACAGTATACATACATACACGTTATACTTACATATACGTTCTATATACATACACGGCATACATATATATATATATATATATATATATGTGTCCTATATACATACATGTTGTACATACATATACGGTATACACACATACACAACATGCATACATTCACGTTGTTCATACATACATACGTACATACATACATACATACATACATACATACATACATACATACATACACGGTATACATACATACACGACATACATACATACACGTTGTACATATATGTCCTATAAATATACGGCCGTATATACATATGCGCTCGTATATCTTCAAACCAGCCTTCTTCTTTGCATTTTTAGGGTTTTTTTTCCGATTCCGGCGCCGTCAGCCGCCATTAACCACCATTGTTGACTGGATTTTGATCGTTTATAATCCAGGTAGCTTCGGGGTGTCCGAATCTAAGCTAAGGTGACTCTTAAGCTCGTTTTTGGTTGATTAAACACCCGAATAAAGCTTGATCTAGATTCAAACAATTCATTCGGCATCTCGGGGCTGGGGTGTCGGGTTTTAAATTGTTGGCTCGGCTGAGATGAATGATTTTTTACTTTCTATTGGTCTCGGTTCGGTTTAACGAGCTTTGTAGAGAGTGTTTCGCTTAAGTGTGTGTTTTGGGGTTTGTGTTAGTGAAGATGAAGATAGAAGGAAAAAAATGAAATGAAATGAAGGGTTTTAGGTTTATTTACTCCTCCTATTGGGCCTTAAGCCGATCCTAACCCAAGTCCATATCTTTCTTAACCCACCTCATATTATTTACCCCGTTGTAACCCGATTTTCCTCTTTAATCCATTTTAACCGATTATTTTAATTATTCTAAAATAAATGAATATTTCGTTTTTCCGTTCAATGATTTTTGGGATGTTACAAGTCTGCCCTCCTTAAAAGATGTTTCGTCCCCGAAACCTACTTAGTTACCCCAACAGGATTACTTCCTGCTCTTGCCCCTTCGTAGAACGTCCTAACTTTCTCGCTTACCGCTTTATCTTCTGTCTTCACATTCATCGAGTTGATCATGGGTTTTAGCTTTCTTAGATAGCTTTCCCATGAAGTTCCCAATGATATGCTTTATCACACTATAAAAGGCATATTATCCTAATCATTACCGTATACTTTTGGCCCACTAGGTCAGGACCAATGGTCAATCACAAGTAGAAATAGAAGAAATCATTAAAGTTTACCTACCTCATCAAACAAACATAGGTTCAAACTGTAACTTAAGACACCCATTAACAAACATTAACATAAAACAAACTTTGACAAGCCACTATTCTCCTGTAACCTTCTCGGTGACTGAAAGACCATCCTTCTACGCGTCTCCCCTTCTTCCTTCCACCGCTCTGGCTTCTCCACAATCCCTAGCTATGTGACCTGACTTACCACATTTGTAACATTCCGGTCCTCGGTGCATTCACGAGAGATATGCCCCGTCTTTCCGCATCGGTAGCACTGGTTTAGACCAGCCTTGCATTCTCCCAGATGCATCTTTCCACATACCTTGCATGCCTCTTTCCCTTCAATTCTATGTTTCTTCTCCCCCATGCCATTCACAAGGTCACCAGACCGTTTAGCAGGAGTGGTTCCTTTATTTATTTCTTCTCCTCTACATCAACATCATCCGCCGCAAGGTCATCATAAACCATTTCAGCTAACTCAACAGCAGAATCAAAGGTAGCAGGTTTGCTAGCCCTGACTAGTGTGCGGACGCTCTGTGAAAGTCTCCTTAAGTAATACTTGATTCGCTTTGCTTCAGTGTTCACCATATCGGGAAACCAAACTGGACATACGATTGAACTCAGTAGTATACTCGCGGTGTGTCATCTTCCCTTCCTTCAGGCTCAAAAATATTATCTCAGCTCGTTCAACCTCAGCATCAACATAAAATCTCTTCATAACTGTAATTCCCCAGCTACCACCGCACCATAATATTGTCCGCTTTGGCCGGGACGTACCACCATCGCTTCAAGGATTTTCTTTTGGTTGCCCAGGTGGTCACCCATCCTCATACTTCTCCCACCTGAGCACGCTTAACTGTGAAGTTCTCCTCTCATCAACTACCATTAAGAGCCCAAAACGCGTTATGATGGTGAAGGTATCCACCTCCTTATAAAGAAGGCTTAGTTCTCCTTCCCAACCGATGTGGGATGTCACAATAACCATCTCATTCGGATCTTCCCATCTCATGGCCTTAATTTCCTCAAGGGTCTTTCTCTTTTTCACCGTTTCCCACCAAAACATAGCTTCATCTCCAAATGACTGAGTAGCATAACTTACCACTTTATTAGGACGAAACTCACTAATTCGGATAATCGTGTCTATAGTAGTTATCCATTGGAAAGTAGAAATTGCATCTCCTAAACCAGTCAGCTTCGGCGGGTCACAACTCTTGAATGACTTGTAGTTACACCCATCTCGGCCCCTCTTCCTTTCATCAACTTTCGCAGACCTAACCTCACTCGAGTTACCCCTCTCATTCTCATCGCCTTTCTTACCACTCTCCCCTATCTTCTCAGCAGTCCACACATGGCTTCCAACAAACCCTTCTGGGCGCAGGTTCTTCACTGCAGCAGCTACAGCTTAAGCAATGGCGGCTTGAACAACAGGATCCAGTTGATACCCCCTCATTGTTACTCTGATCTCGCACAATTTCACTTCCTTCCTCTCTCGTGTTAGTAACTGGTTCTTCAGAAGGTTCTCGGATAATACGTGGCCTACCACGACATCCAGTACGACCTCTTTGACCAACAACCTTTCTTGCTCGCTTCTTACAAACACTTGCACATAAATGACTACAAGCATACATACTATAAACATGCACACGTAACCTTTCTACTTATTCTCATACACGCTCGCATTTATAAACAATATAATTATTTATAATTTAATAATCTAACATCACACTTTAAACGACTTAATAAAATCGACTCGACACACAATATGCACGCAACTCCGATAACATAAAAGAGAAAGGGGCTAGAAACTCACATGGATTGTATTACGTTCGGAGCTAATCGCAATCCCCTCCCTTAAATGTGCATGACTGACTGTAATAAGGCACATAAGTTAACTACTACTCTAGTGCTCATTTGTGTCCTTGGACCTTCTTTCTATATCTTTCTCATTTTAAATTTTACCTTTTATTATTAATTGGTTCCTTGTTCTTAGCGTACATACTGTATAAGTCCATATTCTTTGCTTTCATACGTAAACGTCATACATACATATATGTCATACATACACATATGTTATACATGCTATACGTCATATACAACATAAATACATACATGTTATACATATACGACATTCATACAGTTATGTTATACATACATGCACATCATACATACATATACGGCATACGTACATACACGTTATTCTTACATATACGTCCTTCATGCATATACGGAATACATACATACACGTTATACATACATATACGTTCTATATACATATACAACATACATACATACATACATACATACATACACGACACACATACATACACATTGTACATGCATATACGTTATACATTCATACACGACATGCATACATACACGTTGTACATACATACACGGTATACATACATACACGACATAAATACATACACGTTATACGTATATACACGTTCTATATACATATACGGAATAACATACATACATGTCCTATATACACACACGTTGTACATACATACACGACATGCATACATTCACATTGTTCATACATACATACATACATACACGGTGTCCATACATACATGCACGACATACATAAACGTCCTTTACATATACGACCATATATACATATACGCTCGTATATACATATACGGCCGTATATGTTCTGACCAGCCATCTTCTTTGCGTTTTTAGGGTTTTTCTTCGATTTTGGCATCGTCAGCTGTCGTTAACCACCATGGTTGGCCGGATTTTGATTGTTTATAATCCAGGTAGCTTCGGAGTGTCCAGATCCAAGTAAAGGTGGCCCTTAAGCTCGTTTTTGCTTTATTAAACAACCGAATAAAGCTATATCTAGATTCAAACGGCTCATTCTGCATCCCGGGTGTAACATTCGTTACTTTTCAAACCCGAAAACCCGACCCATTTTAAATTTTCATTTTTTATTTATTTATAAATATATGTATTAATATAAATATATACTTCAAGTTTATGTGTTTCAATTATGTTCGTCAATCGACATGTTTTGATGTCTCGATGTATTTGTATCTTTTGTATATTATCTATACTATATTCTCGATAATTAAAGTTATAAAACAATCGTTTTCTATTCGTGTCGTTTATATAACAAAACTCCGTTATTTAATGTTGTACTTAAACAAGACCCGGACTATCCCAAGTATAATACGAAATATATCTAACTTCATAAACTTTTATTTCATTTATAAGAAAGTCGAAGGTTCGATGTGTAAATATAGTTTAAAAAACAAATTATAAATATATTGAAAGTCCAGGGGCTGAAAGTACAAAGTTAGTACAAAAAAAATAATATCATAATAATCAAGATGCAGCTGCAGCCCGTCCCATCCCTTTCATTTTTCCCGCAGCCCTACCGGCGGCCGGAATCCGGCGAGTATTTCCTGCGAGGAAAACCAAATACCACGTCTAGAACTCGTTTAATCCGTTATTTTGCACCAAACGACTTCTCCACTAATTTTACACATTAATACGCGATTATTCCATCATTAACAACCTAATAAACTCGTATTAATCACCAATACTATTGGTTTAATAATTAAAACTTCAATAATTCGAATCAAACGCCAATCGGTTCAATTGAGACTGTGAGAAATACTCTAATCATCATACAAACTCGTCCGTATCAACAAATCAATCAAATATACTCTCTATAACCTTTAAATTGTTCATCCCATTTCCGATTACGGCGAGGTCCATTCACTACCTTCTTGGCACCAAATCAAGTAAGTGTAATATGAATTCGTATTGTTTTTGGACTTTTAACAAAACCCCTAAGGTAAACCGATCAATCAAAGAGTGGATTGGGACAATTGAATTTCTAGGGTTTGTTATGATTTTAAATTATTATTTTCATCTTTCAACAACAAATCTGATTTGGCCTAGTGGTTGTGTATGTGTGTTGTGGTCATGGAGACCCGGGTTCCAACATCTTTTTTTTATATATATTTTTCTAAACCATGTTTTTTTAGACATAATAAAATATATATATACATATATTTATGAATGGTTATAAATCAAATAAAAAATCATTTTTTAATTAAATAAAATTGTTTTAGTTTATGTTATAACTTTTTCTTTCGAAAACCAAGCTTTTTCCAACCCGAAAAGTTTGCTTAAACTCGTGTAATAAATATATTAATATATATACAATCTCGTCGTAAAACTTTATAAATTCCAAACGACAACGTTTATACTAAACAAAAATATACCGGTAAAGTCCCGTAAACATTATTACATTCAAATATAATATTAATCTCATAAGTAGTATTATATTAATAACTATTATTTCGTTAAACTATATATCATGCTAACATAATTATTTTCAAAACTAAATCCCGTTAAAGTATAATATCAAACTTCATAAAATAATAAAACATACAATTAAACACTTCTAATTTCCGACAACCCGATCTATATACTCTTTTTATCGTTAGTAATAATTAATTTTGTACTTTTAGTTCTAGTTCGTGACGTTCAATTGCTTCGGTTTCATTTACGCACTTTCGGTTTTATTTCAAGTTTGTCTTCAACTTCGAGGTGAGTTTCTCACACCCCAGTTTTACATTTTTAACTATTTTGGGGGTAGCAAATATATCATATCAACTGTACAATTTCGTTTATTCATTATCACAAACTACAATTCGTTACATGGACTTGTGTGTTTATTTGCTTACTTGATCAAAGATTACGTGCTCATGGTTTCCTCATTAAGTATGATCATAAGCCCCCCTATGCACTCAGGACCTAGATGTTATGAGTGGAATAGGGACCCCCGATCCGAGTACATTTGGTTGTTACCGAATGGAAAAGACATTGCTTGCGCTATTATTACACAAAATTTCATGGAATTTTATGGGTTTTTATGTACTTATATCAAAACTTGTGTGAACTCACCAACTATTCATTTAGTTGACATCATTTTATATATATGCTACAGGTACTTTATTTAGAAGATGCTGCCGTGTCAAAGACATTAGTACCTAGGATATTCAGCTTAAATGGACAAATAGCTTAAATGTGTATTTCTTTCTATTTATCTTACTACCAAACTTGTGTACTTGTTGTTTAAATCAATTAATGATAATATTGTCACTTAATAGTGTCACATGTGTTTTGAGCAATCTATACGTCACACTCAGGCATTTTCGCTTTAGCCGGGGTGTTACATATTGCTATTAGAGCTGTGACTATAAGATAGGACATTAGACGTAGTGTTCTAGTTGGTTATAGTTTATTTGCTTAATTGTTTAGGTTGCATGATTAGAAATTATGTGAGCCTAATTAGATTGTTCAATTCACATTATTTGGTTATTATTGATTTGTTTATGCCTCATGTACGCAATTACTATTATACTGATGATTCAATTACTTCAATTGCACAAGCACACACAAGTCCAAGGCTTATGCCTAATGTAAAGATTCTTGAGGGATGGTTTATGCGACGTTTGATGTCAGACTCTCTATGTTTTACGATATGTTTTAACTGAAAGTCTTTCAAGTCATGGTGATACACGAATACTCAACTTTTGGTTCGATTTAACTACGCATTTTTATACGAGAATAGTTAAGTTTAAAAATTTTGTGACACGTTTTCTTTATTTATACACTCATTTATGGCTTAAACTTTAAAAATTTTGCCCAGTAATAACCGAATTTCAAACGATTACCTTGTTATTTTACTATTATGTTTTAGAATTAAAAATTCAAAAAGTTATGGTGATACATAAATGGTTGAAATTCGATTTGATTACTATATTATTTTATTCATTTACTACTACGTTTTAGAATTGAAAATTCGAAAGGTCATGGTGATACATGAATGGTCGAATTTCAATTCGATTACATTATTGCTATACTCATTTACTCTTATGTTTTAGAATTAAATTTAAAAGTCATGGTGGTTCATGAACACTCGATTTTCAATTCGATTTCACTATTTATTGTTAAGGTTAATACTTTTCCATATGATTATTCAATAATTCATGAGGTTTTCGTTTATTGAAAAGTGAAAACTCATGACGTCTCATGGGAATTCCAATTTAGATTTCAAATTTGTTTCATGCGATTTCTTTTCTTTACTTGTTTTTATTGATGTATCTATTAGTCGTTTTCATACTTACGTCCTAAGTCACGCGAATTCTTCATGTTTCGTATCATTCCTCCTCTTTTTCCTAGTTGTTACACTCAACTCGCAAATGACAATCCAAGTTATCAAGCAAATGGACTCCGCGATCCCGATCACCCCACGTTTATCCACACCCATCTTCATCGCTATAGTAAATTCAAATTAGAACCCAACACCATTCTTGGAAACGCAAACTAAACCCAACCGAAAGGCCTCGTGCTGAAACACACCCTTTGTACAGTATGTGTAAATTCCACCACTTTACTTCCCTGAAACATTGATATACTTCAATCGGTGGTAGATTCAATTACCACTTATTGCTAAAACCTACCCAAACTCAACGCCACTCACCCATCTGTAAGACCTATACCTCATATGCTTGACCTCATGCTTAAAGTCTGCCATCCTTAGGGTAACCCGAACACACCTGCCATACTTTGGAAGGCCTAACTTGTTTCCGCCATGTAATATCCTAACCCCGCATTATTTGTCAACCCTACATGATTTTCCCGGTTTCAATACTTAGATCTTTACAAAACTCATCAAACTCTTCTATATTTTCTGTTGCATACTTTCTTACATTTTATTTGTTTTACTAACACCTCGCGCCTAATCCCAAATTCTCATTATTTTTTAACTTTCAGTCAAAAGGATTTTCTTTAAAAAGAATTTATTATCTCTATTATTATTACTATTATTATTATTATTATTAAAGTTATTAATATTACCATCATTACTAATATTACTACTACTATTGTTATTAGTACCATCACCGTCATCTTTATTATTATTATTACGGTCATTATCAATATGGTTTTTATTAATATTTTTAAATTATTATTATTGTTAATATTTTTATTATTATTGTTATTAGTAATATTATTATTAGTAGTATCATCATCACTACTATTAATATAATAATATTTAAAGTAAAATATTTGCTTCAAATAAGTTTTGAGCCCTTTTGAAACTATTTTTCATTTAATAATATTTTTATTATTATTATTATAATTATTATTTGTAATATTATTATTACTAGTATTATCGTCACCGCTAATAATAATGTAATTATTATTTAAAACCATATTTAAAGTAAACTTTTTTGTTTCAAACAAGCCCTTTAAGGCTATTTCTCATTCAACAAGTCAAGTAATTTGACAATTATTTTTTTTCCTATGTCATTGGCCAAAAGAAAACATTTGTTTTTATGAAGATTTCATAAAACTTGCAAGTCTTAGCGATAGCTAAACACTTTTTGCCTAAATAAAAATAGAATAAATCTTATTTCACCATAAGATATAAAAACACCACGATTTACAACCGATATTTGTAAATTAAAATATATGTTGTATCCCTTCCTTTTCTTTTCCTTTCGTTAACGCCAATGAGTTTCTGCTAAGAAATCATGGCACTATCTCTCACGTCAACTTTCATACCCCAAATAAACTGACATTCGAGAAGACAAGCGTCGCAAGTTACATTTTCTTTTCTTTAACTTCTTCTTCACGTATTTTTAGGACGTACCAAAAGTGATTTTTTATATCCACTTCTTTAGAATATTGGTTACGAAGTTTATTTTGATTGTTCATTGATCTTTGATCCATATTCGTTTGTATTTTTACGAAAAGTGAATTCGTACATCATTCTTATTCGCTTTATTAAATCGGTTTATGTTTGTTATTTCAAATCTCATGGTCTATGACCCATTTTTTCTTCTTAAACGTAACTGCTAAGTGGAAATTGGGACTATTAACATGTATGTATAGCTACCTAATAGAAACCATATTTTCATTTTATTTCTAAATTTTACTATCGGTGACCGGTTCTCTCCAAACAAATTCGTTTATTTAGAACCGGGACTGTGTTCCATGTACATGCCGAGTTTATGTATGTTATATTTTTATACAAATTGTTTTGTTTATTCGTGTACTTCTCTTTCACTCGATGTTTCATTTAAACAATTATGTTGTTCTTGATATCATCCATCTGGAATAAATGCTTTATTTTGATTTCGAAATTTCAGTTGTTTACTTTGATAAACTCAAGGTTGCTATTGGAGCTTTTCTTTCACAAATTTAAATGGATTTTAATAATGTGAATATAGAATTTCGTTTATCTGTTTTATTTCAAATTATTAATTTATATGTTGTAATGTTTACTTCATTTCACCTCAATGTTACCGTGAATTGCGCTGCATTCTTTCGGAGATTTCCGTTTGTTAAACATTATGGTATTTTGATACTTAAAAGTTTCGTTTATCTAAGCTATTCTCAAACCCAATGCGTTATCAATTTACATGTTCATACTTCGTTGGTTAAATGCTACGTTTACTTACCACGTTATTCTCGACCCCATTATTTCAACTACATGTTACGATGTTCATAATTCTAAATGCTTCATTCTTTAACTTCATTACCTCGTTTATTTCATTTTTAACATCGTTTACTTGGTTTAGACTCGATGATATTATTTACTTGACTTAGTGTTTTCGTGTTGTTCTTGGTCTGAATGGTCTATCAATATGTTTTGGTAATGCTTAACATTTAAATTCATTATTTTTTATTTTCAACGTTATATATGAGAATTCTATTTATTTGTCTAAGGTCTGTGTCATAAAACCACACAATTTTGCAAGTTATATCGACTATCCGACGATAAAGGTAATTATGGGTCGACACGTAATTATCAAAGTCCTCGCATGGAAAATATAATAAGTCCTGTTGTGTGAAATAACTCGGAACTTGGAATGATTTTTGGGAACGGGACAAATACAATATGATAAGGGCATGGTGGATACGCCGCTGGTACATCCTATATATAAGTGTCATTGTCATATTTCCTATTTGTGGCGTTCTTTCGGGTCATTTAAAGATCGACGTTATTTTATTTTAATATATAAAATTTTTAAAACTTCTAACAACTCTGTATATCAGTTGTTCTCTTTTAAATTTTATTTCTATTTTAATTTCGGGATGGAATTTCTAAAAGTTGTAAGTCCTGTAACATTCGTTACTTTTCAAACCCGAAAACCCGACCCATTTTAAATTTTCGTTTTTTAGTTATTTATAAATATATGTATTAATATAAATATATACTTCAAGTTTCATCTTATGTGTTTCTATTATGTTCGTCAATCGACATGTTTTGATGTCTCGGTGTATTTGTATCTTTTGTATATTATCTATACAATATTCTCGATAATTCAAGTTATAAAACAATCGTTTTCTATTCGTTTCTTTTATATAACAAAACTTCGTTTAATGTTGTACTTAAACAAGACCCGAACTATCCCAAGAATAATACGAAATATATCTAACTTCATAAACTTTTATTTCATTTATAAGAAAGTCGAAGGTTCGATGTGTAAATATAGTTTAAAAAACAAATTATAAATATATTGAAAGTCCAGGGGTTGAAAGTGTAAAGTTAGTTCAAAAAAAATAATATCATAATAATCAAGATGCAGCTGCAGCCCGTCCCATCCCTTTCGTTTTTCCGGCAGCCCTTTCGACGGCCGGAATCCGATGAGTATTTCCGGCGAGGAAAACCAAATACCACGTCTAGAGCTCGTTTAATCCGTTATTTTGCATCCACTAATTTTACACATTAATACGCGATTAATTCCATCATTAACAACCTAATAAACTCGTATTAATCACCAATACCATCGGTTTAATAATTAAAACTTCAATAACTCGAATCAAACGCCAATCGGTTCAATTGAGACTGAAATACTCTAATCATCAAACAAACTCGTCCGTATCAACAAATCAATCAAATATACTCTCTATAACCTTTAAATTGTTCATCCCATTTCCGATTCCGGCGAGCTCCGTTCACTACCTTTTCGGCACCAAATCAAGTAAGTGTAATATGAATTCGTATTGTTTATCAAGTGTAATATGAATTCGTATTGTTTTTGGACTTCTAACAAAACCCCTAAGGTAAATCGATCAATCATAGAGCGAATTGGGAGAATTGAATCTCTAGGGTTTGTTAGGATGATGATGAACATGAAAATGTGATTTTAAATTATTATTTCCATCTTTCAACAACAAATCTGATTTGGCCTAGTGGTTGTGTATGCGTGTTGTGGTCGTGGAGACCCGGGTTCATACCGGGTTACTGCAACATCTTTTTTTTATATATATTTTTCAAAACCATGTTTTTTAGACATTATATATATATATATATATTTATGAATGGTTATAAATCAAATAAAAAATCATTTTTTAATTAAATAAAATTGTTTTAGTTTATGTTATAACCTTTTCATTCGAAAACAAAGCTTTTTCCAACCCGAAACGTTTGTTAAAACTCATGTAATAAATATATAAATATATATACAATCTCGTCGTTAAACTTTATAAATTCCAAACGACAACGTTTATACGAAACTAAAATATACCGGTAAAGTCCTGTAAACATTATTATATTCAAATATAATATTAATCTCGTAAGTAGTATTATATTAATAACTATTATTTCGTTAAACTATATATCACGCTAACTTAATTATTTTCAAAACTAAATCCCGTTAACGTATAATATCAAACTCCATAAAATAATAAAACATACATTTAAACACTTCTAATTCCCGACAACCCGATCTATTTACTCTTTAAGTCGTTAGTAATAATTAATTTTGTACTTTTAATTTTAGTTCGTGACGTTCAATTTCTTCGGTTTCATTTACGCACTTTCGGTTTAATTTCAAGTTTGTCTTCAACTTCGAGGTGAGTTTCTCACACCCCCTTTTTACCTTTTAACTATATTGGGGGTAGCATATATATCATATCAACTTTACAATTTCGTTTATTCATTATTACAAACTACAATTCGTTACATGGACTTGTGTGTTTATTTGCTTACTTGCTCAAAGATTACGTGCTCATGGTTTCCTCATTAAGTATGATCATACGCCCCCTATGCACTCAGGACCTCGATGTTATGAGTGGAATAGGGACCCCCAATCTGAGTACATTTGGTTGTTACCTAATGGAAAAAGACATTGCTTGCGCTATTACTACACCAAGTTTCATGGAATTGTATGGTTTTTATGTACTGATATCAAAACTTGTGTGAACTCACCAACTATTCATTTAGTTGACATTATTTTATATATATATATGCTACAGTTACTTTATTTAGAAGATGTTGTTGTGTCAAAGACATTAGTACCTAGGATATTCAGCTTAAATGAACAAATAGCTTAAATGTGTATTTCTTTGTATTTATCTTACTTCCAAACTTGTGTACTTGTTGTTTAAATCAATTAATGATAATACTGTCACTTAATAGTGTCACGTGTTTTGAGCAATCTATACATCACACTCAGGCGTTTCCGCTTTAGCGGGAGTGTTACACCGGGGCTGTGGTGTCGGGTTCTAAATTGTTGGGTCAGCTGAGATGAACAATTCCGTACCTTCGGTTGGCCTCGTTTTGGGTTAAAGAGCTTTGTAGAGAGCGTTTGGTTTAAGTGTGTTTTGGGTTGTGTGTTGGTGTAGATGAAGATGAAAGAGAAAAATGAAATGAAGGGTTTTAGGTTATATACTCCTTCCCTTGGGCCTTAAGCTCATCCGAACTCAAGTCCATACCTTTCTTGACCCACCTCTTATTATTTACCCTGTTGTAACCCGATTTTCCTCTTCAAACCATTTTAACCGACTATTTTAATTATTCTAAAATAAATGAATAGTTCGTTCTTCCGTTTAATAATTTTGGGACATTACACTACAATTTAAATGCTTAGAGTGAATTTACAGCAGACTACAATGTAAATGCTCGGGTTGAATTTGCAGCAGACTACATCACTACATGATTAAAGTTGGGGTTTCCAACTTTTTTGAAAGCAAAGTCACAAATGCCTCTTCCGTGGTTTCCTTGTAGGATTGACTGGTCTCTTTGCTGGAATGTCGAATAGAACACATGTATGTATTAAATCTATACAAACTTTAATACAAAAAACTTAATTTAAAATTAACCAAAATAAATTAATATTAATAGTTACAACATACATGTAATACAGACCCGTGTAATATAACACAATTAAATAATTTTTATTTATTTTAGTTAAAAATACTTGCATACAACTAACTTTATTTCTACAACGATCAATATTACAACAAATTGTTCAACAGAACTCGAAGAACATAACAAAAACATAATAGAGATTAACAACTATGCCACTTCTAAACAAAACTAACAGTTTCGAAGAGATATGAAACACTACAATGAACCAAACGATCTCTAAACAAGATGAACAATACGCGTAATATTGTTAACGATTAAGGAAATTGTGTCATTGGAGTTTATGAATCTAAAAATTATCAACAAATTCGGTGCACTTGTAAGTTCTAACAGCTTCGAAAGCACAGCTACAAGCCCATCCGAACCTACTACAAGCCCACCAGATGTACTTAAACTCCATCCCAACTCTAAAACATATAAACTTCAACTCTAACCAACTATAAACGTATTTATCTCGATTGAAACAACTTAACCATTAAAAAAATATAACTAACGTATTAACCTCAATTGTAAACAAATATATACATATTAAAACAAAATAAAACTTGGTTGAAAAATAAAACAATTAATTAGAAAAATTTAATGGCAAAACAATTAAATATGAATTTTATTAACACACTTAGGTTATATTCTTAATAAATATTTAATACGCGGGTAAAAGCTAGTATAACTATATAACAACTTAGGTTATGATTATTATTAAAAACGTCTCACACCCTTTAAAAATTGGCCCATATACAAACACACACATATATAGATGGGCCAATTAATTTATTTTTTATATTTTTCATGTCTTTCCTATTAATAAAGTGAATCACAGGTTCACCATTATCATTATAAGAAACCAAAAATCAATTTCACTTTTGTTTTAGTTGTAGTTAAAAAGTTTTAATATCGGTTGATAGAAGTCAAAGTGACTTTTTTAATCACAAAAATTACAATAGCTTAGGGTTTGTATAAAAGTTGCTCAACTTGGCGATGAGAAACTCATTCAAAAGAATTTACGCGCTGGTGCAAAATAAAACCGAACTGAACACAAAGATTTGGTTACCTCGTTCAAAAATATTTGCGCCTCATTTATCGCATGGGGCGCTATTCTTTCTCAAAATCGCCACTCATCGGCCCATTTACTCGCCCATTACGCATGGCCTAATACAGAACACAAACATATTAATTAATTATTAATTATCTATCTAATATATAAATTGTTGATATTCCAACAATAAATTTAACTAATCTTCCGACTAAAGGATTGTTGATTTTGTATATTTTTTTCCAAAAACATATCATCATTGGTTTTATCATAACTCAACTACATGGTAGAGAAAAATTTCATGGAGGCCATTGAATCTTCTTTGAACTCTAGTCAAGTTAGTCAAGGTATAAAGTCTGGACGCATTACATGCTAGAGAACCTTTTCATTTTAAAGCTAATCAATTTAATTTATATCTTCCTAAAAAGTCACTTCAAATACCTTTAATTTTTTTTTAAAAAAAAAAATCTGATAGTTCTAACTTATATAACTTTATGAATCATTTAGAATTGTACACTTTACTTAAATCAAGTTCTTATTTGTTCAAATTTTATCCTCATCAAACCTAAAATTTCAAATTTTATGCAAATTTTGTATATCGGCTACCATAATTAAATAATTGTCTTACCATATCGTAATGTTACTTATAAAAGTAAGAACCCTACCCTCAACTAATATTAATATATAAAAACAATTGTAGGTTCCTAGAATGGACCTAGCAAGTTCTTGAATCAATCTCACTTGTGAGCTAGTGAAAATCACTCACAAGCATCGAGATCTCGGATCTTGTTTAGATTTCTTATTACCCGAAATGAAAAGGAAGAGAGAGAGTTGGTAGAAAGTAGATAAGAGTTTTGGCATGGGCATGCTCCACCTTATATAGGTGAGAGCATACCATGCATCTTTCATTATATCGGCCTAATGGGCTTTAAATATATGGCCTCGGACCCAAACATACATAATGAACACGAAAGCTTCTAAAAAACAACATGAAATAAAACAAAAGACCAAATAATAAAACGGGGCCTAACAATCTCCCTCAAGTCATTAGTATTATTGCTCCAACTTCCATCTTCAATCGGTCTCGTAGTCAAAGGGAGAATCATAATCAAATAGTTGATTGTCAACAAGATAATGAACAAACTTGTTGAAATTCTCAACTATCATAGTGGTGTCATCCTTCGAACATCTTCAACTGTGGACAAAGGAGAATTGTAGAGCTTCAACAAATCGTCCTTGCTTAGACCCACCAACTCGTGCTAATCAAAGAATCTAAGCGAGTGCACGGTCTAACAGTGAATGACCACTTCTCCAGTGCTGGTATCGAACTCCCAGTCAACAAAATCATAAAGCATGTTAGGAGTGGACGACTCACCGTGGTATATCGGCTACTTGTGATCCTTTGGCGTCTCGTATCTCCAATCTTTTCTTCATTTGCCAATGTTAGGATCCACTTCAGTAGAGTGCAGATAGGATCTACCCTTGTTGAGTTTAAAGTTGGGGTAGTCCCTTTTTCCATTCTCTTCCCAAGAACCGCTTGAAATAACCTTTAAGCTTTTTCACACTAGCTCCATCACCTACAATCCTTCGAAAATAGTTCATGTCTAGATAAAGATAGTGAATGAATGTCATTGAAGTGTAAGTAGGTGAGATCCCCATTAGCTCGTCTGATAGCTCATATTTTTCTATCATTGTTCCACTTAACATAGAGGATGGGAGAATCATCATGGTACGGATAATTTCTCCATTTGAGGCTTGCGGTTCTCCAGATGTTGTAACACTTTCTCTTTCTCTGCTTTGGCATTTAAGAAGCTTCAGCTGTTGTAGTTGGGGTAGCTACCTGGACAACTAGATCTTGACCCGTTTTTTCATCAGCATGAAACATAGTATCCGGGTTCGGGAAGTAGCTTATTCCTTCATCACTAAAAACTGGACACTATGTACCTGCACATTGATCAATGTTAAATATTGACCTGAAATTGTCATCCACAACAGCCTCAGTCTCTCTTGTTTTTATAGCAGGATCAGTGGCTGAGGGATTCATGCTAGGCATCTCCTTTTGTGAAGAAGGTTGATCACCTGCTCCACTACTACCACCAACAGCACCATCATCATTTCCACAATTATTATTATTATTATCATCATCATCATCATCATCATCATCATCATCATCATCATCATCATCATCACATGGCTTATAAAACTGTCTTGAGGATCATCCTTATCTTCTTCCTCATCATCGTCTTCATCTGATGTTTCTTCTTCCTCATCACCATCCTCTTCCTCCTCGTCTCCATTAGCATTTTCTCCAACATCCGGAGTAACCACTGGAACGGTTTCAGTCCAAACAACGCGGACATCAACAATCGTGCCAACTGTGACTTCTCACCAATAGTAACAGAAACACCAACACCAATACGGCTTGTACCAACACCAGTATCAGCAATAAGAGACTGAGCTTTCTTCCTTCTCTCACTGTCCTTGCCACTTACCTAACTACCAAAGATATTATCTAGCCGAGCCTCAAGATTTCGAATTTCAGTATTTATTAGCTTCCAAATCTCAAAGGCGTAGAGGTATTTTCCGGCTAGATATTGGTTGATCTTGATTTGCATTTCATTAAGTGACTCTACTCCTCCAATCTTGCCCTCAAAGAATCTATTTCTGAATTCTGACCTTATCTTAACAATTTTCGCCGATCAAGGTCCCAACATTTATGGAAGAGCCTTGCTCAAATTCCAAGAATATAATTCGAGCTTCCAACTGTTCACTCTGAAGCATCAACCTGTCCGCTTAAGTAACCAATTCACTCATCAAACGTGTTGCAATATTTGAGGAGGATGATAGGTCATTCTCAAGGATAGAAACCTTTGAACTCAGTCTTTCAACCTCATCATAACGTTCAACATTTGATAGTGTTTGCTTATTTACTAGTGTTTGTTGACTGTCAATCCGTCTTTAGAGAGTCTCAATCCACAGTCTTTGACTCTCAGTGAGAGCTTTATCCATCTCTCTTTCATGCTCCAACAGAGCAACTCTTTCAACCAATGCCGCTTTCTCATTCTCATCCTACATGATCTTCTTTTTTTGATCTCTCACAAACTCAATCATCAACACTTCACATTTATCCCTCTTTTCATTGGAATCTTCCGATGCCTAAATCCAATCGAGGATAGGATCCGTGTACACTAAAGTCTTCTTAAACCTTCCACTGGATAAGGGAGTGGCTGCTATGAATGAGAATTTCGTGGTTGTGGGAGGTGTGATGGATAAGGTAGGTTGGATTGTAGTTTGTGTAGGCATTGTTATGGTGTGGGTAGGGAAGGATATGGTCATGGCTAATGGCAGGCTTAGGGGTTCGTTTGAGGTTTAGGTTGCATATTGGGTAGTGCTAGGGATGGTAATGAGTAAGTGTAACATCTCAGATTTTTTTGTATTAAAATCGTTTATGTTTAACCCAACTCAGAATGTATTTCGGATCTTTCAAATTATTTTAATCTTGTATTTATTAGTCTTTAACTTGGTTTAACTTATTTATATTCTCCTAACTTTCAAACTTGTTAAAAAACGCTTAGAAACCTTTAAAATCGCTTAAAATGGCTTATAAATGAATTTATGGAAGTACATGGACCAACATGAAATTTTGGAAAAATCTGGTAAAAATATACCCGCCGTGCATTGCGACGAATTTCCCTAAGTTGGCCGGGCAATTCATTTTTTGTTTGTTTATTTGCTTTCGATGTTCCAAATCTATTTGTAACCAATTTAAGACGACATGTAAGCTCCAAGTAAGTGTACCTAGAAATATTTTAACTATCTAACTTGTTTTCTTGTTCAATAAGATTAAATCTTTCGGGTTTATTGTTTGATTTACTTCCTAAACGAGCCTGTTTACTTATTATGCTATTACCAAACGATTTTAACCTTTAGTATTTGTTAATCTATCATAAAACCCTAAAACCTTCTGCAACATCAGCCACCATCACCCCAAATCCGAGTTTTGTTTGATTATATGTGTTCTTCCTCAACTACTTTATTCTTCGGTTTGTCTTTGGTGCTTCAAGACCTTTGATCTTGATTATTTTCTTGTTCCATTCATCTTCCGGGTAAGTTGTCTTCTGTAATATCATAGATTATTATATCCTCAACAATACCCCTCAATCATATTCACAAATTGAGGGAGTCTCGGTGGTCAATTTGATCCTGACCCGTTAAGGGTATAATAGTCAAATATAATTGACTTATCTAGTTCTCTTCTTTATGCTCAGAACTAGCATTCTGGCTAGAAAACTATTTTTTTCACCATAAATTTGTGAATGTACTGGTCAGAATCCGACTCCTAACTCGAAGTTTGGATTCTGAACAGTTCCAGCTCGCTTAAATCTTTAAAATCTCATAACTTGAGCTTTGAATATCCCTTTAATCTAATGCCAATTGTAGTGTTTTCGTTTTTATTTATAGTTTACTGTCTCAAAGTTCCAGATCAGTTCATGTCGGATCAGTCAGCTCGCTTAAGGCTTAGGACTCATTTAATATTTTTATTTTCTGGTTTAAGTCACCTAATTAATTAGGTGAGTAATCAATCCCCTATTTTACAGATTATAAACCTTTTGGGGACCTATGAGTACCTTATAATACTTTTATATATCTTAATACATCACTTGCAAATCTCAAATATTGTGTTGTTGTTCAATTGGATGTTTATATGCTAGTTGTTTGCTCATTTATTATTTATCGCATTCGGAGAGGTCCACCATAATCACATTAAAGTATAATCATACGCCGTCTTAGTATCCGTAGTGTGATTTTCTAGGAAATGGTCAACCGACATCCTAATTGGTATTTATTTTGTCATAGTAGCCAAAGCCCGATTCGCTAGGCAATCGTCAACTGACACAAATTACTTTCTAATAATTTAGTTATTGATACTTATGATATTAATTTGCATACTTCATATATAATATATTTATTATCAAAGGCTGGTGATTACTTACTCAACATGTGCTGTTGAAAAACCTATTTTTACGCATATTGCAGGATTTTTATCTTGGATGGTTGACGTTATTAAATAACTTAGTTTATTTAGATTTTAGGTTATTATAATAAAAACAAGGATTTGACTTATTTGGTTATCTTTAATTTCTTTCAATATTGTGTCCTTGATTTTAATTTTAAAAAATAAATTAGATATTGTCACAAATATTGTATGCTAGTGACTTGTGAGCTGTGAACCAATAGTTCGCACCCCGATGTTCTGTCATAGGTTTTGGTCTGACAGTAAGGTAGTGGGTGAGGAAGTGAAAGTGGATGTCCAGAAAGATAAGTCCCTAAGAGGTGAGGTGAAGGTAGGAGATGTAAAAGGAGAGATGTTTTGTGGTGGTTAAAGGGTTTGATGGATGGGTGAAGTATGGGTTGGTTCGGTTTTAGGTTGGTCAGGTGCGGATATAGGTAAGTCTAGGTTTGGTAGATATAGGCCTTGGATGGGTTGGTCCTATGTGAGGGAGAGATGTTGGGAGAGGTTACGGGTGAGTCGTGTAGTTTTCTAGGGGTATGTTTAGGTTTGGTTTTGGTCTTGGGTTGTGCCTTGGTATATGTATTTGTTTTTCTTTTAAGGCGGCTATAGTACGGGATAGGGTAGTTGGTGAGGCTTGGTGTGGGTCACTTTGATTGGTTTGTGGTGGAGGTCTGATAACTTAGGATGGTTGTGTGGTGGCTTGTGTCACAGTGGAAGATGGAAAGATTTGCTTTACAACTGGTACCTTTGAGTAAGCGGGATTCTTGGAGTCCCTGATCTTCCTTAATCGCTTGATCGGGTTCTTCTTCCTCTTCCATTTGTTTGGAAGAGCCACCAGCAGAAGGCTTGATAGGAGCCTTCCTCTTCTTGTCATTTTTCTTATTTGACTTCCATTCAGTCTCAACTCCGGGATAAGTTTCAGTAGCCTTATCACCAGTCTCTTCAACATCTTGCTCGTCACCACTCTCATCATCATCATCATCATCATCATCATCATCATCATCATCATCATCATCATCATCATTGCTGCCCCTTCTTCAACATCTTCATCATCGGGTTCGGTTTCAACAAATAAACCGAACTTGGGATCAGGAAACACACCCATGTACTTGTATCCTCAGGAAGGATCCATCATAGCTTTAAAAATCGTTTGTTTCATCATCTTTACAAGGTGACGCTTTTCAGGGGGAAATTCATTTCCCTTAACATCAAACATGACTGGGTACATGGGTCTTGGTACCTCAGGCATCAAGTTATCTAACAACAGTTGCACAAACCTTGGATACATCATCCAAGCACTGTCTGACAAGGCGTTTGCATGCATACATTGAAAGACCAGTTCTTAGTTTATCAAACCCGCCTCTCAAATCCAGTAATTGAACTCCAGGTCATGAAAGCCATCACAGCAACCCATTCAGTTCTTAGTTTATCAAACCCGCCTCTCAACTCAGAAACACGCTTTGCAATACTATGAAATAGAAACATTCAGTATGATGACAAATGTTGATTTTCAAAAGGTTTCCTCTTTGCATCATATCCGATCTTAGTCCCAAAAGCTTGTAAGTCCCCCCTTTTTAACCTTTCAAATTAATGATTTTTAGTATCTTTGATATTTAATGCCCTTCAAACATCCTCCTCTTTGATCCTCAGTTTCTTACCCGCTGCTTTAGTAGTAACCACTTTACCATCTTTGACAACTTTGGCTTTGGTCCAAAACTCCTCAATCCAACTTGAGTGTACTTTTGGATTTGAAGAAATGACATGCATCAAGGGGGATTCTCTTAGCCCTTTTATCATTGATGTGAATACTCGGTGCTTTTTCTTCCTAGGAAGATCAAGAGGACAATACATGTTATGTTGCTGCAAAACATCATCAAACAACCATTAGAAATGATTAATTATGAGAGAACATGAAAACGAAAAAACAAAAAAAAACTAAGAAGACAGATTTGAGCAAAATGTAAACTGTCAAAACAAAAAAAAATTGAAAACTGCCAAGTTAAAACGAATCGAATCAAATAAAATGGGTCGAATTGAAGAAAAGTTTTGAAGATTCAGATTTAAAGTTTTCAAGTTTAAATGAATCGAATCAAACTTTTTTGAAAGAATCGAATCGAACTCTAAGCGAATCGAATTGAATGGAAATCTCGATTCGATTTAAATGTAAAACTCGATTCGATTGGTTGACAAAACCCATTTCAATTGAATTTTGGCTTCCATTAGATTCAATACATATATTCAATTTGTTTGGTTATAGGAGTTTGATTCAATTGGAAACAGAATTTGATTCGATTAGTTTCTTGAATTCGATTCGATTCAAAACCCAAACTTGATTCGATTCAATGAAATTAGATTCAAAATCCAAGTTTATCTAAATCTCAATTCTTCTCTGATCTGGGTTTGTTCAGACATGGTATAACCTATGCACGTTGTTACACACAAACTCAACCGTTAAGACACCTAATCGAACCTTAAAATGTCCGAAAAACCCTAAAAATCTAAAAGCTATACAAACAGTCATAAAAACCCAATTAAATCAGCCACATGGTTGATTAATATGTCGATAACAAAATTTCATCGATGGTTTGTCTTAACAACCACATATCAATGTTCACCTATCGACAAATGGTTCTGTTCGGAACCGTCCAATACCAAGAAAAAGATCAGACAAGCATTAAACCATAAAACTGAAGTAATACTGTAACATCCCGAAATTTCTCTGAATAATATTTAAAATATAATTTAATTATGGTGGAAAAGTTTACTTGAGTTAGTACATGAATAATAAAATAAGAAAGATGGAAGGATAATTAGGCTAATTAGATGTAATTAATTATGGACCAAAAAGGAAAGATGAGCATAAGGTTCATGGGCTTAAGGGAGTATAAATACTCCTAAAAATCCCAATCCTTTCCATTTTCATACATCTCTACACCGTAGCCTACATCATCAAAACACACACTTCTCCAATTTCCATTTTTGAGAAAACCACCCATAAAGACACAAAAAATCCCGGAGATCTAACCGTCGGATCGGTTTCAAATTTTAACTGAGTGTTCAAGGTATATAAATGAAGATATCCACCAATTATATCTTTGATAAGAAGTCGAGAAGTCCGGTTTTTATCAGCAAAACCATTGCAGCTCAAAAGTGAAGATTCCGTTGACTGTTCAGCTATTCCGGCGACTGTAGCGACGGTTTCCAGCAAAGGTGAGCGAATGGGTTTGTAGATCGGGACAAGAAGGTTCCATGGCCGCTTGAATCACTCAAATCGGAGTTCGTTTGATATGGTTTTGAGCCTCTCGAGTGATTTTAGACAAAAACCTCAAATGTACGTTTTTGTTAAAAAGGCTTACTTTTCATGAACGGATTTACATGAAAATTGGTAGGATGATAGATCGGGTCATGATTATTGATAAAGTAATGAACTTAATAGTAAACGGGTTATTTGGTTCGTTTCGGGTAAAACGAGTAGTGTTTGGTTTGTGAAAAGAACGGGTAAACGAAGTCGGTTTTGCATGAAACTTAGTAGGATAGTAAATCGGACCTTATTATGTGATAAAGTTGCAAAATTGATGTTTATAATGGACTTAACGAAATCATGGACATATACGGCTCGCATAAAGCCACCCTAGATCTAGCCTTAGAACGTTTTAAACCATAAAGGTCCAAGCTTTATGGTTACACGGGTCAAGTTTTGGCCGAACATGGTTAAGGAAACATCAAGGGTTAAAAAGAATACCATAATAGATGTATACATTATGGAATACCCTTCTGATAGAAGTTGGAAATGAAAAGATAGACAAACAGGTCAAAGGCATCAGACCTGGGTTCTCTGATAAGGGTTCTCGGTCCTGATTCTCTCTCTTGAGTTCTAGTGTCACACCCTCAAATCCACTAACGGATTTTTACCGTCAGAGGGTGTGAACTAACAGGATCGGAATCATTAGTTATAATCAAACCATAAATAAGGTTTTCAATCCATGAAAACATTTAAGTGTAAATAAATGCAGAAGCGTAAAACCTTTAACCAAAAGTTGCGTCACGCAGGACGACTTAAAAACCCAAATAATAATAGTTTAAAACAAGTTTGCATAAAAAATAACGTTCAGAGTAATGCATGATCCTATACCGCGCGCCGGCCTCGGCTACCTGAGAATGACATACTAAAAGTGTCAACACGGGGTTGGTGAGTTCACAAGTGTATATACAATAAAGCGTTTGCGTTTACGTTTTGCGTTTTGCGTTTAGCGTTTTGCGTTACCAGATAGTGTTAAATCAATTATATATCTATAGGTAGCTAGCCTATAAAGCAAGTATTACTAAGTGTTCGACACCGAAGCTGACCGTTTATCATGTGCCTTGCCACCAGGTCTATCCCGACCATGGTAATGTGTTAGCCAAAATTACACCCACTCGACCTCCAGTCGAGCTTAGCGTTGGGTGGGGTTTGTCAAACCCAGTAGTACTACTCAACAGTGACTCGCTATTATCCAATACTAAACGGTTCGATGTGTGAAGGACTTCAGTTGTTTCGTTTGCCACTTAGCCTTTACAAGTGATATATAATCTAATAACAAAATCTAAAAGCGTTTCGGAGTATGTATTCTCCCCCAAGTGAAAAACGTTTAAAAGAGTTAAAAGGGGAAACGTGAAACTCACTGTTTGCGAATAATTCCAAAAAACTAGTAAACCAAAGGATGCGCGTCACAGAAAAATCCTCACTAGCGTTCTAAAACAACAAATGTGATTTTCTAAGTTTTGGAACTATTATAGAGTCTCTAGACTCGGCACATAATACCTATGCATAAAATTCGTTTCGTGTTTCGTTTGTGAATTGTGTGTGTCTCAACAAACACATTCGTGATACGTTACATGTGTGAACAACTACTTACATATAATGTATTAATATTGTAAAATACTAGCAATTATTCCCCGCAAGGGCAATTTGGTCAAAACATAACAATTATCTTGTACTTAACACGTTTCATGTATTTTCACAAAGTTCAGCAGCTAGTTTCATCAAGACAGAAATCTACTTGAAAGATTACTCTATTCAACAGATCATAGCATCTCAATTAATTCACCAAAAATCGTCACAAAAGCATACATGAGTTAGGTTTCCAGAACATATTTTAATGTATTTTTATTCCTCATAGATTTCTCACAATGATCAAAACATTACAGCAGTCAAAATCATGCGCAACAGAATGTTATTTGTTATTCCTGTTAAATGTAATATCCAACTAATGCAAGATAATTGGGTTAGGTTCTTATCTCAACAAGTTAGTTTCCAGAACTGGAACCAACCCATTTGGTCTTGTAGTTCATGAGATATGATAATTACAAAACAACCTAACAGCAGGTCTCACAATTAAGATTTGCACTTCAGTTTTGTAAAATAATAAAAGTTAACTCTTACTCATCCTAAAATTACAATTTTGGACTTTATAGAAACTAGACTAAACATAGTACCCTGTAGTGTTAACAACCTCGACCAATTTCCACATTAACATTTAGTTACAGTTGTCTAAACATAACTTACAATCTGTCCAGTACCAGTTTTGACCTTTAATCACATTTAAATCGTTTGAGCAACCAAAACACCTCCAAATTAGGCGTGGTTGGGTTTTCTGAAAACTAGACTCAGAGTAATACCTCTTAGACACATAAATAGCTCAGTTTGCTTTTATATTTAACAAGTTACATGTCGTTCAAGTTTAACAATCTCTGCTGTCAAAACTCAGCAAGCACAAACAATTGTCTAACATGCATCCTAAGCATACGACATAACTCCAACATGCAATAAACATCATTAATCATAAAAATCAGTAGTAACCCTCTAGGGTTTACAAGTAATAAATGATTTAACATTCTTTCACCGTTCAAAATCATATATGATCATCAAAATTAATAACTAACGCATAATCAATCATCAAGCATAACATCAAACCCTAGTTCATCTTACTCATCTATTTCATGACTTGGGGTTTTGGATTAACCCATTCAAGATCAAAATTAAACGTATAGAATACATAGGATAGTTGTTTATACCTTCCTATCACCTTAATCTTCAACCAAACTTGAAAAATCTTGTGTGTATGTGTGTTTATGATTGACGGCAACCAAGAAAGCAAGGGGGGGGGGGGGCGATCGGGTTAGAGAGGGAGAAAGACAGTTAGGGTTTTGGTTATTATTAAATAATAACATGTTACATCAAGGCCCCTCAACTTCTAATTATTACCTTTCTAGCCTAAAGTAACTTGTTTGCATCTTGAGTTAACGTTTTAAACAATATTATCAAATAACACATAAGCCTAACACATAATTATCACATAATTATTGTTTGGATGTTTTCGTTTATTCGCTAATGATTTGCGTCAACTCGTTTGCGTTTCGGTGCAATCCCGAAAGACTACACATGTAGTAATTGTCAAGCGTCATTTAAAACCCTAGTTTAAATGTAATGAGATGTGCGTTATAGATCCAGTGATCTTAAGTTTGAATTGACGGAGTTTGGATTAACGGAGTTAACCTGAAATTGACGAGTGTCACATCATTCCCATGTTAAAGAATTTTCGTCCCGAAAATTTGAGTCAAGTCTCTATGAGTGTCTGAAAAAGCAAGAAAAATTTTCAGTTTGTCATATCATCCCCTAGTAGAAAGAAATTTCGTCCCGAAATTTAATTCATACCTCTGGTGAATTCTGATGGTTTGACGGGTTCCGCGGTTTTCGGTGTTTGGTCAACCCTTCAAAAAGGTGATGATACTTTTTCATCATTTGATCCTCGCGTTTCCACGTGAACTCCGGTCCACGTCTCGAGTTCCAACGTAACGATTGGAATCTTGCTGTGCTTGAGTGTTTTGGTTTCCCAATCCAAAACTTCGACTGGTACTTCAATGAAGCGTAGCTGTTCATCAACTTGCAACTCGTCCAAAGGGACTGCTTGGGTTTCATCGGAAAGGCATTTCTTCAAATTGGATACATGGAATACATTGTGTACGCCACTGAGTTCTGTTGGTAAATCCAGTCGGTACGCCACCGGACCAATGCGCTCAGTTATCCGGTAGGGACCAACGTATCGTGGGTTGAGTTTGTTTCGCTTCCCGAAGCGAACCACACCTTTCCAAGGTGAGACTTTGAGTAATACTTGGTCGTTCACTTGAAATTCAAGAGGCTTTTGACGCTTGTCAGCGTAACTCTTTTGGCGATCTCGTGCTGCTGCCATACGGTTGCGGATTTGAAAAATCTTTTCAGAGGTTTCAAGTACTAGTTCTGGACCAGTGATTTGGCTATCACCCACCTCTGCCCAGCAGAGAGGTGATCGACACTTCCGTCCCTACAACGCTTCAAACGGCGCTGCCTTAATGCTTGCGTGGTAGCTGTTATTATACGAAAACTCTACCAAAGGCAAGTGAGGTTCCCAACTTTTTCCGAAATCCAACACGCATGCACGCAACATGTCTTCCAAGGTCTGAATAGTGCGCTCACTTTGCCCGTCCGTCTGAGGATGGTAGGCTGTGCTCATATCAAGGCGGGTACCTAGTGCGCTTTGCAGTGACTTCCAGAAATGCGAAGTGAAACGGGAATCTCGATCAGATATGATTGAGACGGGCACTCCGTGTCTAGACACTACTTCTTTCATGTAGATGCGAGTCAATCTTTCCATTTTGTCCGATTCTTTGATTGCTAAGAAGTGTGCAGACTTAGTCAACCGGTCAACGATCACCCAGATGGTATCGCATCCCGTCGGTGTTTTGGGTAATTCCGTGATGAAATCCATTGAAATGTGTTCCCATTTCCACGTTGGAAGTTCCGGTTGCTGTAGCAGACCAGATGGTTTCTGATATTTTATTTTGACTCTTGCACAAGTCAAGCATTTGCTCACGTAGGTGGCAATGTCGGCTTTCATGTTTGGCCATCAGTAAAGTGCCTTTAAGTCATGGTACATTTTATCTGAGCCGGGGTGGATGAAATATCGGGACTTATGTGCTTCGTCCATCACTAGAGTTCTCAACTCTCCGTATCGTGGGACCCAAATCCGGTTTTCGAAATATCGGACCCCGTCCGATTTGGTTTCTAGTTGCTTGTTCATGCCCCGCATGAGTTCTGATGGGAGATTATCATCCTTCAAGGCTTCGAGTTGCGCATCGCGAATCTGATCGGGTAAGTTGGCGTGAATCATAAGTTGTAATGCTCGCACTCGCCTAGGTTTATCGGTTTTTTTCTGCTGAGAGCGTCGGCCACTACATTGGCCTTGCCAGGCTGGTACTTGATGGCACAATCATAATCCTTAAGCAGCTCGACCCTCAAATCCACTAACGGAGTTTTACCATCAGAGGGTGTGAACTAACAGGATCGGAATCATTAGTTATAATTAAACCATAAATAAGGTTTTCAATCCACGAAAACATTTAAGTGTAAATAAATGCGGAAGCGTAAAACCTTTAACCAAAAGTTGCGTCACGCAGGACGACTTAAAAACCCAAATAATAATAGTTTAAAACAAGTTTGCATAAACAATAACGGTCAGAGTAATGCATGAACCTATACCGTGCGCCCGCCTCGGCTACTTGAGAATGACATACTAAAAGTGTCAACACGGGGTTGGTGAGTTCACAAGTGTATATACAATAAAGCGTTGGCGTTTACGTTTTGCGTTTTGCGTTTTGCGTTTAGCGTTTTGCGTTACCAGATAGTGTTAAATCAATTATATATCTATAGGTAGCTAGCCTATAAAGCAAGTATTACTAAGTATTCGACACCGAAGCTGACTGTTTATCATGTGCCTTGCCACCAGGTCTATCCTGACCATGGTAATGTGTTAGCCAAAATTACACCCACTCGACCTCCAGTCGAGCTTAGCGTTGGGTAGGGTTTGTCAAACCCAGTAGTACTACTCAACAATGACTCGCTATTATCCAATACTAAACGGTTCGATGTGTGAAGGACTTCAGTTGTTTCGTTTGCCACTAGCCTTTACAAGTGATATATAATCTAATAACAAAATCTAAAAGCGTTTCGGAGTATGTATTCTCCCCCAAGTGAAAAACGTTTAAAAGAGTTAAAAGGGGAAACGTGAAACTCACTGTTTGCGAAGAATTCCAAAAAACTAGTAAACCAAAGGATGCGCGTCACAGAAAAATCCTCACTAGCGTTCTAAAACAACAAATGAGATTTTCTAAGTGTTGGAACTATTATCGAGTCTCTAGACTCGGCACATAATACCTATGCATAAAATTCGTTTCGTGTTTCGTTTGTGAATTGTGTGTGTCTCAACAAACACATTCGTGATACGTTACATGTGTGAACAACTACTTACATATCATGTATTAATATTGTACATTACTAGCAATTATTCCCCGCAAGGGCAATTTGGTCAAAACATAACAATTATCTAGTACTTAACACGTTTCATGTATTTTCACAAAGTTCAGCAGCTAGTTTCATCAAGACAGAAATCTACTTGAAAGATTACTCTATTCAACAGATCATAGCATCTCAATTAATTCACCAAAAATCTTCACAAAAGCATACATGAGTTAGGTTTCCAGAACATATTTTATTGTATTTTTATTCCTCACGGATTTCTCACAATGATCAAAACATTACAGCAACTCACAGCAGTCAAAATCATGCGCAACAGAATGTTATTTGTTATTCCTGTTAAATGAAAAATCCAACAAATGCAAGACCAATTGGGTTAGGTTCTTAACTCAACAATTTAGCTTCTAGAAGTGGAACGTAGTTCATGAGATATGATAATTACAAAACAACCTAACTGCAGGTCTCACAATTCAGATTTGCACTTCAGTTTTGTAAAATAATAAAAGTTAACTCTTACTCGTCCAAAAATTACAATTTTGGACTTTATAGAAACTAGACTCAACATAGTACCCTTTAGTGTTAACAACCTCGACCAATTTCCACATTAACATTTAGTTACAGTTGTCTAAACATAACTTACAATCTGTCCAGTACCAGTTTTGACCTTTAATCACATTTAAATCGTTTGAGCAACCAAAACACCTCCAAATTAGGCGTGGTTGGGTTTTCTGAAAACTAGACTCAGAGTAATACCTCTTAGAGACATAAATAGCTCAGTTTGCTTTTATATTTAACAAGTTACATGTCGTTCAAGTTTAACAATCTCTGCTGTCAAAACTCAGCAAGCACAAACAATTGTCTAACATGCATCCTAAGCATACGACATAACTCCAACATGCAATAAACATCATTATTCATAAAAATCAGTAGTAACCCTCTAGGGTTTACAAGTAATCAATGATTTAACATTCTTTCACCGTTCAAAATCACATATGATCATCAAAATTAATAACTAACGCATAATCAATCATCAAGCATAACATCAAACCCTAGTTCATCTTACTCATCAATTTCATGACTTAGGGTTTTGGATTAACGCATTCAAGATCAAAATTAAACGTATAGAATACATAGGATGGTTGTTTATACCTTCCTAGCACCTTAATCTTCAACCAAACTTGAAAAATCTTGTGTGTATATGTGTGTATGATTGACGGCAGCTAAGAGAGCAAGGGGGGGGGGATCGGGTTAGAGAGGGAGAAAGAGAGTTAGGGTTTTGGTTATTATTAAATAATAACATGTTACATCAAGTCCCCTCAATTTCTAATTATTACCTTTCTAGCCTAAAGTAACTTGTTTGCATCTTGAGTTAACGTTTTAAACAATATTATCAAATAACACATAAGCCTAACACATAATTATCACATAATTATTGTTTGGATGTTTTTCGTTTATTCGCTAATGATTTGCGTCAACTCGCTTGCGTTTCGGTGCAATCCCGAAAGACTACACATGTAGTAATTGTCAAGCGTCATTTAAAACCCTAGTTTAAATGTAATGAGATATGCGTTATAGATCCAGTGATCTTAAGTTTGAATTGACGGAGTTTGGATTAACGGAGTTAACCTGAAATTGACGAGTGTCACATCTAGGTCACGTGTAACCACTGAGTTCTCAGTCAAACCAGAGTTCTCGGTCAGGCAAGGGGTTCTCGGTCGAACACAGGTGTCTGTTTGGTTTGGGCCTGAACCCAGTTGGGCCCAGATGCCTTGATGGACAGTTGGGCCTGGCCTAATTAAGTCCACAAGATTTAAGCCCATATCCTATATAAATCAAACTAGTCCATTATCATAAGCTAAAAAAACGAGCCCAACTTAGAAAATACGTTGGTTAACTAAAATGCCAACTAAATTAATTATACAGTTAATTAAAAAATATATATTTAACAGTTAGCCAATCTCAGTTAAAGAAGGGATTAACCGTTAGTGGAGAGCGTAACAGGATCCAGGTGAGTTTCTAGCCCCATTTCCTTGTTATGTTTTCGGGGCTGTGTGCATACTCGATGTGATAGTTAATACACTTACCTTAAATGGTAAGTATATGCCATGTATGATTCATATGTTATTTATGTATATCTTGAATGTGAATGAAAGCTTGTCGGTACGTGAACGATCTTCGGATTTTGCACGTATTAACAAAGGAGGTATTTATATGATAGTTGAACGTGTATGATTGATATATGTACAACGTATGAATATGTATGAAAGATTAAAAAAAGTATATGTAAGTTATGGGTATGCAAAGATAGTATGTACGAAGATGAAGAAAGAGGGACCAGACCCTAATAATATCTGAGATAGAGAAAAAAGGGATCAGACCCTAATAATATCTGAGATAAAGAAGTAAAAAGGGATCAGACCCTAATAATATCTGAGATAGACAAGAAAGGGATCAAACCCCAATAATATCTGAGATAGATAAGAAAGGGATCAGACATCCTAACAATATCTTAGATAGACAAGGACAGAGGGGTCAGACCCTAATAATATCTAAGATAGAAAAGGAAGGGATCAGACCCTAAGAATATCTGAGATAGAAAGGACAGTAATTATAAAGTATGGAAGTAATAAAGTATGAACGTATGTATGAAATTATGTAATGAAAGTAAAATAGTAAAGTAATTATTATGTATCTTCGGATGCATGATTAAAGGTAAGTATATGTATGGTATGATGTGTGATTAACTAGAACTTACTCAGTGTAGTTGACTTTTAGTATGCACGCTGGTGAGTAGGATGAGACGGCTCGCCTGAGCGGGGACACATGGCAGAAGAATAAGAGTCTGGCATCCGGAGAATCATTATGTTTTATATTTAATGTTTTAAATTCGAAAGACAAGAATTTTTTAAGACGAGTCATGGTTTATTATTGTAATGTTTTATGAAAGTTCTATATTTCGCGTAAAGTTTTAACTAACTCTGATATTTAGAACTGTGTTTATGAGTAAATCCAACGTCCAATGTAGGGCACCGGTAACGGGGACTTACAAATACCGGTGGTGAAGGGTCCATTTTGATGATTATCAAGTGGGATAAGACAAAGATCAAAATAGATTTGTTGTTTATTGTTTGTCAAAGGCGGTGGTGGTGGCAGTTTAGAGAAAGAGAGAGAGAGAGAGAGAGAGAGAGAGAGAGAGAGAGAGAGAGTTGAGAGAAGAAGTCTTGGGAAAGTGTAAAGTAAAAGTGAAAGATAATTTGGGATGACCCTTAGCATAGGGTCAGCCTATCTCGCGATTGAGTCAACCTCTCGAGGTTTAGACAATTTTACACTCTCAACCCCCAAACTCTGAAAATATTTGCAGATTTAAACCCGAAAATATTTATACACCGAATTCAAACACTAAAATAAATACAAGATATAATTTTTTTCAGTCCACACTTTTAACAACACTTGCACAAAAGACCTTTCCGTAAAGACATTAAAAGGGGGAACAAAATAAAGCTTAAAGTTAACAAAAACAAAAATAAAAATAAAAATAAAAACAAAAACAAAATTATAATTATAAAAAAGATAAAAATAACATAAAAAGAGGTTTTAATTCCGTAACCTAAAACAAAAGAAAATAAAACAAAAACAAAACAAATTTAGAGTAAAGATGAAAGTGATATTATATACTATATATTAATAATATTAATAAAGTTTTCTAATAACTTTAATATTTTTGTGAGAAAGATCATTACATGGAATCACATTAATCGACACCGTCCTAGATCACATTTCTATTTCAATATTATTATGCCAAAAACTCAAAGTCAATTACAGATATATTTTGTTCACTTTAAACTTAAAAATATTATATGTTAAAGAGATATGCTAAGGTATGTATTAAGCACAATACTTATGTGGTCCCCATTTAATCTAACGTTGACTCCATCATATCTCGAGCATAGTTTGTGTTTATATATCACACTGAATTGACTCGGACCCCCTAGAGATTGATCAAAACATTTTAAGCTTATTTATACTTTTGCAAACTTTTTCAAACAATAAAGGTTGAACCATGGACTTATTTTCCAAGTTCGGACTTACATGCCTTCATATAAAGTGTTAAGGACTTACTTGTTTGCCCAAGTTACGTGGTATTAATATGCCCACTTTTTGTTTGTTAATTATCAACATTTCGTGTTGAGAATTATCAACATTTTTGTGTTGAATTTGAATAATTTTAAGCACTTTGCATTTTTTCGGCCTTTTCATTTTAATTTTCAATATTATTTGTATTAAGCAAGAATAATTTTATGGTGACCAATCACTAACGAACTCATGGGTGACTGACTGATAACATTTTTGCCTTCATCAATATGACTTAAAGTGGAGTCATGTAACCGCTTCATAAACGTACAACCACTAGTGTGGGCATATATTTTAGTTTATATCACTATGACGCTTACTCATTTGTCAAGTATATCTACACATTAAGCATGATCTTGTTGATTTTTGATATACTATTTTCATCTGCTAGGATCATTAGAGACAATTTCTTATCATTTTACAAAGGTTGGATCGATTTCTCAAAATTTTATAATATTATATTATGTATTATCTGACTCCCTCTAAACAGGAGCTCCCTCTAAACAAGAAAACAATTTTGCTTTTCTTAAGAGAAAATAAAATCTTTTTGAAAAGTCAAGTGACTCATTTTGTTTTTCTTATAATAAGAAATGTAAAATCCTTTGGTGAGTTAAACATAACACATTTCTCCCTATAAAATTGTGACATATTTTTGAAATATTTACAACTATTAAAACAAAAAGGATAGTTTTAATCAAAAGAAATCATGCGAAATGACTCTACAAGATATAGAAATCGGGTACGATCGAAGGCTTTTGTAAAAAGATCTGCAAAGTTGTAGTCGGTGTGGACCTTTTCAATATTGACAAGTTTTCGGTCAAAACAATCACCAATGAAGTGTATTAAGTTTGTCAATATGTTTTGTCTTGGAGTGTTGGACCGGGTATTAAACAATACAAACTTATGCATCATTGTCTCACTTGATAGGGGTGTTAAAGATTTTGAGCCGTGATCCAGCAGCTGATGCTGGATCTATATCACTTGTGAGTAGCAGGCATAGGTGGCAATGTATGTACTATGCTTCAGTTGTGGAGGTGGATACATTGACTTGATTTTTGGACTGCCAAGATGTGACAATCGTCAATTTCAGGTTAACTCCGTTAACTCAACTCCGTCAATTCAAACTTAAGATCACTAAATCTATAACGCACACTTCATTACATTTAAACTAGGGTTTAAATGACGCTTAACACTTACTACATGTGTAGTCGTTCGGGAATTGCACCGAAACGCAAACGAGTTGACGCAAACGAATGATGAATAAACGAAAAACGTCAAAACAGTAATTATGTGATAATTATGTGTTAGACTTATGTGTTACGTGATAACATGGTTATAAATGTTAACTCAAGATGTAAACTAGTTAGTTAAGTAAGAAAAACAACAATTGATAGTGGAGGGACTTGAGTATAACTTATTATTATTATAAATATATCCTTAATAACTAAACCCTAACCTATTCTCTTTTCCCCACAAGTCCCGATCGGAACCCAAGCACCCCTCCCCTTGGCTGCCGTCGCCTTCACACACACATACAACCCTCAATTCAAGCTTTTGATTGAAAAATTAGGTGCTAGGAAGGTATAATCGATTATCCTATACATCCTTGTTACTTGATTTTAATGTTTGTTGGGTTAAATTGCAAACCCTAGCTGCCGATTTCATGTGTATATATAGTTAATATGATTTGTTGTTGATTGGATAATGATTTGATAACTAGATTGAATATTGTTACATGTTGATTGTTGTGTCTATGATTTGAGTTCAAACAAAAACCCTAATCATGTATGTAATGTGTAATTGATGTGCATGGATGGTGTTTTTTGGAGTCTAGAGTGTTATATGAATGCATGATAGTTCATAGATTGTTAATATGTTGAGTTTGGATGCAAACAGTTTCTGGACAGAATGTGTATTTGATGTTTAAGTGACTGTAACGAAGTGTAAACATGAAAATTTGTTGAGATTATTAATACTACAGTAAACTAGGTTGAGTCTAGTTTCTAAATAATATAAACTTGTAATTTTTGGACAAGTAGAAGTTAACTTTTATGATTTTACAAAAACGTTGTGCAAAGCTGAGCTGTTAGACCTTCCGTTAGGTTGTTTTGTAAATGTTGTATCTCATGAACTACGAGACCAATTGGGTCGGTTCCACTTCTGGAAGTTGACTCATTGAGTTAGGAACCTAACCCAAGTGGTCCTGCATTTATTGGATTTTTCGTTTAACGGGAATTGCAAATAAAATTCTGTTGCGCATGAATTTGACTGTTATGAGTTTGCTGTAATGATTTGATGATTGTGAGAAAACTATGTGGAATAAAAATATAATAAAATATGTTCTGGAAACCTAAGACATATATGCTTCTGTGATGATTTTTGGTGAATTAATTGAGATACTATGATCGGTGGAATAGTACAATCTTACAAGTAGGATTTCTGTCTCGATGAAACTAGCTGCTGAGTTTTGTGAAATTGCATGAAACATGATACTTGCTAATTTATTATCGTGTTTTGACCAAATTGCCCTTGAGGGGAATGATTGCAAGATAAATGTCGTGTTTTGACCAAAATGCCCTTGCGGGGAATAATATCTAATTGATTGTAATGATTTGACCAAATTGCCCTCGTGGGGAATAGTTGCTAGTTAATTGTTATGTGTTGACCAAATTGCCCTTATGGGAAGTAATTGATAGTGATGTACTTTAAGAATACGTGACACGTAAATGATTGCTTACACATGTAACGTATCACAAATACATTGTTAAAGTCACACATGATTCACAAACGAAACACGAAACATGTTATGTGCATAGGTATTATGTGCCGGGTCTAGAGACTCGATAATATTCCGACACTTAGAAAAATCTCTTTGTTGTTTTAGAACGCTAGAGAGAGTTTTTCTGTGACGCGAATCTTGGTGATTTAATTTGGGAAATTCTTCGCAGACAGTGAGTTTCACTTACCCCTTTAAACTGTTTTAAACGCTTTTCACTTGGGGGAGATAACATACTCCGATAAACGCATTTAAGATTTTGTTAGTAAATTATATATCACTTGTAAAGGCTAAGTGGCAAACGAAACAATTGAAGTCCTACACATCGAACCGGTTAATATTTGGAATAGCGAGTCACTATTGAGTAGTACTGCTGGGTTTGACAAACCCCACCCAACGCTAAACTCGACTGGAGGTCGAGCGGGTGTAATTTTGGCTAACACGTACCATGGTCTGGAAGACCTAGTGACAGGCACTTGATAAACAGTCAGCTTCGGTGTCGAACACTTAGTAATACTTGCTTTATAGGCTAGCTACCTATTGATATATAATTGACATAACACTATCTGGTAACGCAAAACGCTGTAACGCAAAACGCTGTAACGCAACACGCTGAACGCAAACGCTAATCGCTTAATTTTTATTTAAACTTGTGAACTCACCAACCTTGTGTTGACACTTTTAGTATGTTATTCTCAGGTAGCCGAGGCGGGCGCGCGGTTTAGGAACATGCATTGCTTGAAAAACTTTTAACTATGCAAACTTACTTGTAACTGTTATCATTGATTTTACATCGTCCTGCGTGACGTAACATTAGTTTCTATGGTTTTATGCTTCCGCACTTATTTTCATTTAAACGTTTTTATGGTTTGATTATAACTAATGATTCCGATCCTGTTAGTTCACACCCTCTGACGGTAAAACTCCGTTAGTGGATTTTGAGGGTGTGACAGATTGGTATCAGAGCCATTGGTTATAGCGAACTAGAAGCTGCATGCATACTAGACTATAACCGCGACGACCCATTAGTTATAATGATACGCACTACATAGGTTTGTGTAGTCTTGTAATCTTATCTCTTTACCTCTTTCACTCATACGCGCGCGCATACACGGCTTACCTGTAGGAATGTCGACGCCACCCTCATCATCATCCGATTCGATGACGCATGCTCACGGGAAGGAACCGCAGTTACCTACCGCATCGCCACCCCGAGTAGTCCCGGAACTCGAAGCTCCCGCACCGAAGAGGTACCGCCTATCCGGAGACATATACGAAAACGACGTTAGCTGGGATTGGTACCCTAACATGATCAGACGTATGGTCTATCGCGAGCAAGTTCCCCCGTTACCTCACCCGAACCACCCTGCTTATCCCAACACCCTACCACCCATAACCGAACCTGTAGAGCGAGTTCTCGCAGCTGTTTTATCATGCTTGGAGCGTGATGTGGGTTACATGCGCTATACGAGAGCGAACGTTTCCGGACTGTTAAAAGACGGAACCGAGACTAAGGAGGAGATTGCCCGCATGGCAGCGGCAATGAAGGAAATGCAAGAGGCTAGTGATCAACAGATGAAGATTATGAGGAAGATGCAAGCCGAGATGATAGACTTGCAAGAGCAACTCCAGGAAGCAAGGACCCGAACCGAGATAGCTCTAGAGCGTTGCGATGTCTTACAAATGCAACTTGCTCAGAACGCAGCCGTGCCTGAGGCCGAGCCTGAGGCGGAGCCTGAGGCCGAACCTGAAGAAGATCCCGAAGATGAGCCTGAAGAAGATCCCGAGGAAGATTTCGAGGAGGAACCCGAAGAAGAACCGGAGGAAGAACCGGCTGAGGAGGAGGCACACTCAGAGGTGTCCTCAGACGATGACATCTAATGATGATGACACTTAGATGGAGGGGTTGTCTCCATCCGAACTATTATTTTCTATGATTTTAAGGATTGATTGGAAATACTTTGTAGCGTATACAATGGTTTTAATCATGAATTTTTATTTAGATTAATATATGGTTGTGATGTGATGTTGTTTCTTATTTCTTTCTTACCTATCTTTTTATTACATGTATGGTGTGTTGTAGGGTCAAATTTGCTGCTGGAACACTTGAGGATTCTGCCCTCACTTGGTGGAATTCAAACGTGCAGATCCTTGGATTGGAACTGGCTAATGCTATGAACTGGGAGGAGTTCAAAAACATGATGCGAGAGGAGTACTGTCCGAGAGAAGAGATTTCGAAGTTAGAGTCAGAATTCTGGTCACTAAAGATGGTGGGCTCGGAAATTGAAGCCTACACTACTCGTTCTCACGAGTTGGCTGTGATGTGTCCGCGGATGGTGGATCCGCCGAGTAAGAGGATTGAAATGTACATTGATGGGTTAGCACCGCAGATTCAGGGCATGGTGACGTCTTCCAGACCAGCCACGATTCAACAAGCGATCCGTTTAGCTCACAAACTGACGGATCACGCTGTGACCCAAGGTGCGTTACCACCTAGGGGTTCAACCACTAAGGCCCGTGACAACCCGAGTAATGACAACAACAGCAACAGCAACCCGAGCAGCGGAAATAGGAAGTTTGACAACACCAGATCCTCGTCCTCGAACCTCCCACCGCAACAACACTACCGTAAGCCCGAATTCACTCGGAGCTTTAACAATCTGAGTCACAACAACAATAACAACGGTAGCGGGCAGGGTTCGAGCGGATATGCTGGGAAAAATCCGAAGTGCAATAGGTGCAACTATCATCATGTTGGCCCGTGTAACCGTGTCAAGTGTCAGAGATGCGGGAAGATGGGTCACCAGGCGAAGGAGTGTAGAGGAGACCTTGCGGCAACGGGTGCTCCTAAACCACCTATGACAACGAATGGATGTTACGAATGTGGGCAGGAAGGTCATTTCAGGAAAGATTGTCCCAAGCTGAAATAGAACGACAACAATGGAGGTAATGGAAGTGGCAGTAATGGTGGAAGCAATGGCAAAGGAAGGGCTTTTGTAATTGGGTCGGGTCAAGCCCGCAATGATCCGCACGTGGTGACTGGTAAGTTCCCTGTGAACGATTGTTTTGCTTTTGTATTGTTTGACACTGGAGCTGATAGGAGTTTTGTGTCGAAAGCCTTTAGCCAACTCTTAGACTTAACTCCAACTCCGTTAGATGCTAAGTTTCCTGTTGAATTAGCTGACGGTAAGACTATAGTAACGACTCATGTACTTGCGGGATGTAAGTTAAAACTGTCAGGTCATATTTTTGATATCGACCTTATTCCTTTTACGCTTAGTAGTTTCGATGTCGTTGTCGGCATGGACTGGTTATCCGAGAACCGAGCGGAGATTATATGTCACGACAAGATAGTTCACATTACTACCCCTTCCGGCGAGATCATTTCGGTCCGAGGTGAGAGAAGCGGCATGACCACCAGCGTCATTACCCTTATGAAGGCGCAGAAGTATCTACGAAAGGGTCATCCGGCAATTTTGGCGCAGATTGTTGAGAAACCCACGGAGGAGAAGCGAATTGAAGATATACCGGTTGTGTGAGACTTTCCGGAAGTTTTCCCGGAGGATTTGCCTGGACTCCCTCCTATTCGTCAAGTCGAATTCCAAATCGAGTTGACACCCGGTGCAGCACCCATAGCACGAGCCCCGTATCGGCTCGCACCGGCGGTGCTTCAGGAACTGTCCACTCAGTTGCAAGATTTGTTGGATAAGGGTTTTATCCGACCTAGCTCATCGCCGTGGGGAGCCCCTGTCTTGTTTGTCCGAAAGAAAGACGGGACTTTCCGCATGTGCATCGACTACCGGGAGTTGAACAAGGTGACGGTCAAGAACCGTTATCCTTTACCCCGAATTGATGATTTGTTTGACCAGCTTCAAGGATCGAGTTACTACTCGAAGATCGATCTGCGATCCGGTTACCACCAACTAAGAGTGCGCGAAGAAGATATCTCAAAGACGGCTTTCAGAACACGGTATGGTCACTACGAGTTTTCGGTTATGCCTTTTGGCCTAACCAACGCACCCGCCGTATTTATGGATCTCATGAATTGAGTATGCAAGGCGTACCTCGACAAGTTTGTGATTGTTTTCATCGATGATATTCTTGTTTACTCCAAGAACTAAGCTGACCATGAAGAGCACTTAAGGGTAATTCTGGAATTGCTGAAGAAGGAACAACTGTATGCTAAACTCTCGAAATGTGAGTTTTGGCTTCGCGAGGTTCACTTTTTAGGGCATGTGATCAACGAGAATGGTATCCATGTCGATCCCGATAAGGTAGAGGCCATCAAAAACTGGGAAGCACCTAAGACTCCGATTGAGGTGCGGCAATTCCTAGGACTGGCCGGCTACTACCGACGTTTCATCGAGGGATTTTCAAAGATTGCTCAACCCCTCACCGCCTTGACTCACAAAGGAACTAAGTACAATTGGGGTGACGCGCAAGAATCCGCTTTTCAACTGTTGAAAACCAAACTCTGCAGCGCCCCTATTCTAGCCCTCCCTGAGGGAACAGAGAATTTTGAGGTACACTGTTACGCATCTATACAAGGTCTTGGTTGTGTGCTGATGCAACTCGAGAAGGTTATAGCTTACGCCTCTCGACAACTACGGGTTCACGAGAAGAACTACACGACCCATGATTTGGAACTCGGAGCTGTGGTGTTTGCTCTTAAGATATGGAGGCATTACTTGTACGGTACCAAGTTTACCATTTACACCGACCACAAGAGTCTCCAACATATCTACGACCAAAAGGAGCTGAACATGCGACAGCGTCGTTGGGTCGAGCTGCTCAAGGATTATGATTGTGCCATCAAGTACCACCCTGGCAAGGCCAATGTAGTGGCCGACGCTCTCAGCAGAAAAGAAACAGATAAACCCAGACGAGTGCGAGCATTGCAACTCACGATTCATGCCAGCTTACCCGATCAGATTTGCGATGCGCAACTTGCAGCTTTGAAAGATGATAATCTTCCATCAGAACTCATGCGGGGCATGAGCAAGCAACTTGAAACCAGATCGAACGGGATCCGATATTTTGAGAACCGAATTTGGGTTCCACGATACGGAGAGTTGAGAACTCTAGTGATGGACGAAGCTCACAAGTCCCGATATTCTATCCACCCTGGCTCAGATAAAATGTATCATGATTTAAAGGCACTTTACTGGTGGCCGAACATGAAAGCCGACATTGCCACCTACGTGAGCAAATGCTTGACTTGTGCCAGAGTCAAGATAGAATACCAGAAACCATCTGGTCTACTACAACAACCGGAACTCCCAATGTGGAAATGGGAACACATCTCAATGGATTTTATTACGGGTTTAACTAAGACACCGACGGGATGCGATACCATCTGGGTGATCGTTGACCGGTTGACTAAGTCTGCCCACTTCTTAGCGATTAAGGAATCGGACAAAATGGAAAGACTGACTCGTGTTTACATGAAGGAAGTAGTGTCTAGACACGGAGTGCCTGTCTCAATCATTTCTGATCGAGATTCTCGTTTCACTTCGCACTTTTGGAAGTCGCTGCAAAGCGCACTAGGCACCCGTCTTGATATGAGCACAGCATACCATCCTCAGACGGATGGGCAGAGTGAACGAACTATTCAGACCCTGGAGGACATGTTGCGTGCATGCGTGTTGGATTTCGGAAAAATTTGGGAACCTCACTTACCTTTGGTAGAGTTTTCGTATAATAACAGCTACCACACAAGTATTAAGGCAGTGCCGTTTGAAGCGCTGTACGGACGGAAGTGTCGATCACCACTCTGCTGGGCAGAGGTGGGTGACAGCCAAATCACTGGTCCGGAACTGGTACTCGAAACTTCGGAAAAGATTGTTCAAATCCGAAATCGCATGGCAGCAGCACGAGATCGCCAAAAGAGTTACGCCGACAAGCGCCGAAAACCTCTCGAATTTCAAGTGAACGATCGAGTGTTACTCAAAGTCTCACCTTGGAAAGGTGTGGTTCGCTTTGGTAAGCGAAACAAACTCAACCCACGATATGTTGGTCCTTACCGGATAACTGAGCGTATTGGTCCGGTGGCGTACCGACTGGACCTACCAACGGAACTCGGTGACGTACACAATGTATTCCACGTGTCCAATTTGAAGAAATGCCTATCTGATGAAACCCAAGTAGTCCCTTTGGAGGAACTGCAAGTTGATGAACAGTTACGTTTCATTGAGGAACCAGTCGAGGTTTTGGATTGGGAAACCAAAACGCTCAAGCACAGCAAAATTCCAATCGTTAAGGTTCGTTGGAACTCAAGACGTGGACTGGAATTCACGTGGGAACGCGAGGATCAAATGATGAAAAAGTATCCTCACCTTTTTGAAGGGCTAACCAAACACAGAAAACCGCGAAACCCGGAAAACCGTAAGACATCACCGGAGGTATGAATTAAATTTCGGGACGAAATTTCTTTCTACTTGGGGATGATATGACAAACTGAAAATTTTCTTTTTTCTTCTTTCTTACTCTTTTAGACACTCATCACGACTTGACTCAAATTTTCGGGACGAAAATTCTTTAACATGGGAATGATTTGACAATCGTCAATTTCAGATTAACTCCGTTAACTCAACTCCGTCAATTCAAACTTAAGATCACTAAATCTATAACGCACACTTCATTACATTTAAACTAGGGTTTAAATGACGCTTAACACTTACTACATGTGTAGTCTTTCGGGAATTGCACCGAAACGCAAACGAGTTGACGCAAACGATTGATGAATAAACGAAAAACGTCAAAACAGTAATTATGTGATAATTATGTGTTAGACTTATGTGTTACGTGATAACATGGTTATAAATGTTAACTCAAGATGTAAACTAGTTAGTTAAGTTAGAAAAACAACAATTGATAGTGGAGGGACTTGAGTGTAACTTATTATTATTATAAATATATCCTTAATAACTAAACCCTAACCTATTCTCTTTTCCCCACAAGTCCCGATCGGAACCCAAGCACCCCTCCCCTTGGCTGCCGTCGCCTTCACACACACATACAACCCTCAATTCAAGCTTTTGATTGAAGAATTAGGTGCTAGGAAGGTATAATCGATTATCCTATACATCCTTGTTACTTGATTTTGATGTTTGTTGGGTTAAATTGCAAACCCTAGCTGCCGATTTCATGTGTATATATAGTTAATATGATTTGTTGTTGATTGGATAATGATTTGATAACTAGATTGAATATTGTTACATGTTGATTGTTGTGTCTATGATTTGAGTTCAAACAAAAACCCTAATCATGTATGTAATGTGTAATTGATGTGCATGGATGGTGTTTATGGAGTCTAGAGTGTTATATGAATGCATGATAGTTCATAGATTGTTAATATGTTGAGTTTGGATGCAAACAGTTTCTGGACAGAATGTGTATTTGATGTTTAAGTGACTGTAACGAAGTGTAAACATGAAAATTGGTTGAGATTATTAATACTACAGTAAACTAGGTTGAGTCTAGTTTCTAAAGAATATAAACTTGTAATTTTTGGACAAGTAGAAGTTAACTTTTATGATTTTACAAAAACGTTGTGCAAAGCTGAGCTGTTAGACCTTCCGTTAGGTTGTTTTGTAAATGTTGTATCTCATGAACTACGAGACCAATTGGGTCGGTTCCACTTCTGGAAGTTGACTCATTGAGTTAGGAACCTAACCCAAGTGGTCCTGCATTTATTGGATTTTTCGTTTAACAGGAATTGCAAATAACATTCTGTTGCGCATGAATTTGACTGTTATGAGTTTGCTGTAATGATTTGATGATTGTGAGAAAACTATGTGGAATAAAAATATAATAAAATATGTTCTGGAAACCTAAGACATATATGCTTCTGTGATGATTTTTGGTGAATTAATTGAGATACTATGATCTATGGAATAGTACAATCTTTCAAGTAGGATTTCTGTCTCGGTGAAACTAGCTGCTGAGTTTTGTGAAATTGCATGAAACATGATACTTGCTAATTTATTATCGTGTTTTGACCAAATTGCCCTTGAGGGGAATGATTGCAAGATAAATGTCGTGTTTTGACCAAAATGCCCTTGCGGGGAATAATATCTAATTGATTGTAATGATTTGACCAAATTGCCCTCGTGGGGAATAGTTGCTAGTTAATTGTTATGTGTTGACCAAATTGCCCTTACGGGAAGTAATTGATAGTGATGTACTTTATGAATATGTGACACGTAAATGATTGCTTACACATGTAACGTATCACAAATACATTGTTAAAGTCACACACGATTCACAAACGAAACACGAAACATGTTATGTGCATAGGTATTATGTGCCGGGTCTAGAGACTCGATAATATTCCGACACTTAGAAAAATCTCTTTGTTGTTTTAGAACGCTAGAGAGAGTTTTTCTGTGACGCGCATCTTGGTGATTTAATTTGGGAAATTCTTCGCAATCAGTGAGTTTCACTTACCCCTTTAAACTGTTTTAAACGCTTTTCACTTGGGGGAGATAACATACTCCGATAAACGCATTTAAGATTTTGTTAGTAAATTATATATCACTTGTAAAGGCTAAGTGGCAAACGAAACAATTGAAGTCCTACACATCGAACCGGTTAATATTTGGAATAGCGAGTCACTATTGAGTAGTACTGCTGGGTTTGACAAACCCCACCCAACGCTAAACTCGACTGGAGGTCGAGCGGGTGTAATTTTGGCTAACACGTACCATGGTCTGGACGACCTAGTGACAGGCACTTGATAAACAGTCAGCTTCGGTGTCGAACACTTAGTAATACTTGCTTTATAGGCTAGCTACCTATAGATATATAATTGACATAACACTATCTGGTAACGCAAAACGCTGTAACGCAAAACGATGTAACGCAAAACGCTGTAACGCAACACGCTGAACGCAAACGCTAATCGCTTAATTTTTATTTAAACTTGTGAACTCACCAATCTTGTGTTGACACTTTTAGTATGTTATTCTCAGGTAGCCGAGGCGGGTGCGCGGTTTAGGAACATGCATTGCTTGAAAAACTTTTAACTATGCAAACTTACTTTTAACTGTTATCATTGATTTTACATCGTCCTGCGTGACGTAACATTGGTTTCTATGGTTTTACGCTTCCGCACTTATTTTCATTTAAACGTTTTTATGGTTTTATTATAACTAATGATTCCGATCCTGTTAGTTCACACCCTCTGACGGTAAAACTCCGTTAGTGGATTTTGAGGGTGTGACACAAGAGATTATTCGATCACCTAGGAATTGACATCCTTCTGATGTTGATTTTCTGTCCAAATTGCATTCCTTGTAATCACAGTCGGTGTAGACATGCAGTTCCAAATGAGAGTTTTTAGGATACCAAAGACCCAAACAAGGTTTTTCTTTTAGATACCGGAGGATACGCTTGACAACAGTTAAGTGGGATTCTTTCGGGTCTGACTGATATCTGGCACACTGGCAAACTGTGAACATGATATCCAATTGGCTTGCAGTGAGATACATCAGGGAGCCAACATTGACCGGTACAGATGTTGATGAACTGACTTCCCCGATGGATCTGCAACTAACACCGACCTTGTAGAAATAGGAGTGTTGAAATGAGAAGATTCTTTGAACCCAATCTTCTAAAAAAATTTCTTGGGTTGTTTTTTTTTTTTGATGAGTTAAAATCATATCCGTATTTTGTTCAACTTGCAGGCCCGGAAAAGAATGTCATCTCTCCCAAATAGCTCGTCTCGAACCGACGTTGCATTACCTCTGAAAACTCTCTACATAATTTATCATTCGTAAACCAATAACACCTCTCCGATAGCCATTCTATACAAGATATTATGCAAAGGTAGCATACCAAGCTCGAGGTGCTTGATGAAGACAATAGATAGCTTTGTCGAGCCAGTAGACGTAATTCGGACGATCTGGATTGTCAAAACCTGGCGGTTGCTTGACATAAACTTCTTATTTTACTTACCCAAACAAGAAAGTAATCTTTCCATCCATTTGATAAACTTTGAAGTGTATGTACGATGCATAGGCCAAGAATAGACGAATAGCCTTAAGCCTAGCAACCTGAGCATAAACTTCATCGTAGTCAAGACCTTCACGTTGAGAGAAACTTTGCATCACTAGCCTCGCTTTATTTCTTGTGATCACCCCTTTGTCATCTTTCTTATTTCTGAACACCCATTTGGTAACGATAGGCTTCTTTTTCTCTGGCTTTTATTCCAGCCTCTACACATTCAACCTTTTGTATTGTAACAATTCTTCTTGCATAGCTTCTACCCAAGAATTTTCCTTGAGCGCAATCTTGTCATCTTTTGGTTTGGCCTGTGAAAAAAAAACAAGCAAAGAGAAACTTGTTAATAGTACCAGACTTGATTCTTGTCTGGATGCCGGCAGAAGGAGATCTAATGATGTTTTCTGTTGGATGAGATCGGTGTATCGGCAACTAAGTAATCATATCAACTTCTTCAGTGGGATCCACTTGAAGTTCCACAGTTAAGCTTTAAACTGGATGGAAGATACTCGGAGCATTTATAAGAACATCAACAGCGGGTTGAATGACATCCGGCTAATCAACCACATGTTTAGGGGCAATGGGACCCTCCCAGAGATTCTCCATATATAGAACAGAAATATCTAGAGCTAGAGTGAAATCAGTGTTGTTAGAAGCATCAGTAAGAGCTTCATTCGCAACAACAATTTCAACATTAACTAGTACAATATTATTTGATGAGGGAGGTGTGGGAATAGACTCCACCACACTAGGTTCTGCTTGAAGATTTACTGCAGGCTCAGTCTGATTTGTATCTACGTTGTCAGCGAACAAGAATGAGGCATCAGAATCTAAATCAGAAGCATCTTCAACGGTTATCACATTGGATGTATCCGCTAGTTGTGGCACATGATTTAACTAAGAAACACGGGGAGCTATTTCAGGCACGTTTTTGTTATAGGGACCACAAGACATCCTAACATCGTCCTAACTATTTATGATTTCTTGAATTAGCACTGATCGAGGCACAAAGGCAGGAACTAGAGCAGCTGCAACAGAAGTAGTAGAAAGACCACAAAACTGACTGAACAAATAGTCATAGTCAAAAAGCTAGTTTGGTCCCGGGTCTGCATCTGTAGGATTAAACTGTTGCCAGTTAACGTTGAAATATTCCACTATCACCTTTGCTTTCTTGTTATAGATCGATACGCGGACTTGATGGCTGCATACACAACGAAGTAACAATCATCCGCCCTTTTCAGCAAACTTGGGATCTGAATTGGCATTCGTATGAAATAATGTAACATCTCGAAAAATACCATATTTATTTTGGGTTAAATATATCAACTTTGAAAATAAAGGGACCCAAAAAAATAATTTAATAATAAATATGCAAAACAAATAATAAGATATATATAGATCATATTAAGTTGGAAGAATTCCATATTAAGGAAATGCGGGAAAGGAATTCATCCCATATGGAAAGAAGGAAGAAAATGGAACTCCTTCACATGGGTATAATAAGGAAGATAAAGTCCATCCCACATAGAAAGTAGAAAATATTTGGAAGCTCTTTATAAAGAGAAGAGTTGCCATAGTAATATTCTAATATGTCATGCATGCACCAGTGGTCCTAACAGAGTACGCAAAGCAGCCGACGCGCACGCGCCCGGGCACGCGCACCGGCGAGGGGTGTAATGTGGCGCTTTAATGACGCACTTTGCACTTCGCACGCTCACATCGCTGCGAGCCACTTTAATGTTTTTGAAAGTGAAACTGAGACCAAGAAATGCTAAGTATTCAAAGTCAAGGACCAAAATTGAAAACTCTGATTTTCCTGAACTATCGCGATACGCGATGGATCAGAAAGACAACCCATCTCGTACCTCGATGGGTATGTCACAAAACCCCAGAATGGGCGGTGTCGCGATACGCGATCACCCAAAACCAACCCGTCATCGCGTATCGTCATGACGTGGTCTGACAACTCGTGACACGTGTAACGCCACTTGTCCCCACTTGTCAAAGCTAGTGATGATGAAGCGGACCTAACAGGTGGCATCGTGATACGCGATAGCCAGCTAAATGTTCTATCGTGTAATGCGATGGAATATAATATTATTAAAGCTATTGGAGACCCATCGCGATACGCAATGGATCCATTGCAAGACCCATCACGTACTCTATAAATAGGGAAACCAAACCTCACTTTCAGTATACCAACTCACCTCTCTCTCTAGAAATCACTCTCTTAGTACCTCATAATATGTGCCCCGACCCAACGACCTCCACCTGAAAAACCATGCCAAAATCTGACGAAAGGTAAATCGACTTTTCGCCTCGAAGTGTGTGCATAACCGGTGACTACAGTATGTCGCCTCGATTTACGCGCCAAAATAATTGGTCAAGATTTCCTCGATAAACGTGCAAGTGTGGAAGTGTTGCCCGAGAGTCTAGGATTTACTAAGTTAATCAAGGTAGGGGTTCTGGACGAATAAAATAATATTATAATATTATAATATTAAATTAGCTTAGACCCTAGTCAAGAGTATACTCGATATCTCGAAAGAATAATCAAAGAAAAATATAATTTAATAATAAATAATTCTTTGTTGATATAAAAATATTAATTAAGTTTTTTAAATAAATAAAAATATATGTTTCTTCGAGAAGAAGAAACGTAGTGTTAAGAAAAGATGATTTGATCTAAAGGTTAGAAAGAAAATGTAATCGAGGTAAAAGAGTATGCAAATAAGAATAAAGGTCTTAAGCTAGATCGTTGATCTAGTAGTAACAAATAGTGATACTCATACTATAGGTCCGAGATAATAAGAAAGACAAAGCAAATCAATGAAGTGAATTTGATCAAACAAAAGGTAAATATGCCCCAAACTTTTATAACTAGTATAATCGAGTCAATTAATTTGATTACATGAGATTACGCATCTCTAAAACGTTATGAACAAAAGTAATCGATGGCCCTCAGGCTATCGTGTATGTTTGTCTGGATCCTTTCATATGTGGCTAGACGGTGGGCACACTGCACCACACTTGGTTATGCCTTCGCTATGATGGGCCGGACCTAAGTAATGTCCAAGGGAGGGTAATCACGTGTATACTAATGATAGCTAAGTAATCTCGAACGATGCGGTGTTTTCAGAGGGGTTTCGAGTTTAGCTTAAATTTGTAATTGTAATTTAACTTTTAACTTGATTATTCCTAACCCACGATGGGCCGAGACCCAAGTTATGTCTAGAGTGGTAATTAAGTAAATAAAATAGTTTATGCGTCAGCTTATTCACCAGCATGTTTTGCTGACGTATTTTTAAATTGTTTTACAGGTAATGAAGAATAGATGCTCTGGAACGAAGTAGCCATTAGGCGATCTGATGGCTCAGATGAATTTTAGTTAATGTTAAATATAAAATGGTGGTTTTGAACAAGAAAATTTAAACGGGTATTTTTATAATTATGTATTTTGAATATACATATAAATGTTAATATTTAATTCCATGCAAAATTTCCACTATTAAACCATAACTCTGATTTATTTACAAAAACGGTACCAACTATGGGTCACACGCCCTGGCCAAAAGTCAGGGTGTGACTGGTTGGTATCAGAGCCATCGATCTTAGGGAATTAGGTATTAATTAATAATACCTAAGCTTCGATCCAAGTATATAAGTGTTATTATTAATTATTTTAATATAGTAGGGATAAGATTTGTTGGTAATCCTTTATATCCCTCCTCGTTGTAAACCACTCGTAGATGTCATTCAAAAAGGTGATAAAAGGCTTTATTCGAAACATGAAAGAGGAAGGCCACCCCGAGCCGATACTCCCCGAAGACAATATGAGTGAGGACTACTATGAAGACTTTTTCAGCCGAGAGCACCCGATAGTCCGCCTTAAGCCGATGTATTTCCCTGGTACTGAGCATCTACCTATCAACATACCAAGTGATCCATCCTTACCGACACAACATACGCCAAGCATTCAAGAATATTACCCTTCAAACATCCCAAGATACCATACGTCGGGGATACCAGATTATCATCCTTCCAACATTCCAACATATCACCCGTTCAAGGAGACGCAAGCCAACAAGCAAATCAAAATAGAACCCGAGTCTTACTCCTCTAGTTGGATGCAATGCATTCTGATGAAGGAATATGGTATTTCAGAACACCCGTTTATAACCCCACCGACTCCCAATCAAATTCCTATAAAGGTCATTCTCGAATGCCAAAAATGAGAGTCATTCAACCGTATGAGAAATACAACCTCGAACCTAAAGTGACTAATGCAACACTGGCCATGGAATAATAAGAAGATCCGGAATAAGAAGACCCGAAAGAAGAAGAAAAGGAAGAGATCTCCGAAGAGGTGAGCACCATAAGGGAAGAACCTTCAGACAATTTGAAATGTGACTATCCACCTAATGAAGCTTGTTAACACCCTTTCTTCCACATGTCTCCCTCCTACGATCCTCAGGATCCGTATGTGCAGTATATCCATTGGATTAAAATCATGTTTCCACCCGACTTTCCTCCCTATCAAGGTATTATTCCCACTATCTTTGAACAAGAAAATGATATAAGACAACGGGAAGCAGCAGTCGAGGCTTTCTTCAATCACCCATTTGAAGCAACGTCATCCCCATATCCGAAGAATCATTCCGACATTGTAATGATGGGTTACCACGACCCACCTCCTCAATACGGATAAACGAACATCATGCTGCATTCTCAGGAAGAACACCTTGACCAAGCTCTACATGAAACTGATGAATTGAGGAAGAAAGTTGCTACAGAGGGTAGCATGAAGAAGAAGATCGGAGATAAGCTACTACACAAGCGCAATAAAATGAAGAAAATTATCAAGAACTATATGAAATATTTTTAATTTAATTAAAAAATATATTTTAAAAATTTTTTTTCTTTCATCCTTCTTATATGTTATTATTCTTCACCATAAAAAATATAAAAAATAATAAAAAAATAAAAAAAATTAACGAGTAATGCATATATGCAATACACCGACTTTTTTTACAATGCATATGTGCAGTAGTGTACATTTTGATATTTGAAATAGTGTTGAATAGCATATATAGTTGTTTGTATTGTATATTTGCAATAGTGTTATATAATATACAAAAATTAAAAAAAATAGATATAGTGCATATGTGCATTAGTGTTGTATTACATATATGCGTTAATGTGTTTCGCATACAATTATTAGTGTCGTATTTGCATATATTCAATTGTGTGTATTTAGATAATGTATTTGTGTTGTATTATATGCAATAAAACACTATTTTATATATACAATACACATTAATGCACATACGCATTTCATCGAATGTTTTTTTTAGGAACAATATCATCTTATTAGAAGGAGGAAAGAAAAAAAAAATCACAAAATTATTTTTTTAAAATATCTAAAATAATTCCTTACTAGTTCTCTAATTCTCTCTTTAAAAGGAGTTCTCTCTAGATCCCACCCCTATATATATATATATATATATATATATATATATATATATATATATAAAAGGGTTAAAATAAAAATACATAGTTTTGTAGGAAGAGTAGGAATGACACAAAAATTAAAGTTAAGAAACTATGTAGCATAAATCCTTAATCTTAGAACTATTTTGTAGTTTAAAAACTACCAATCTCAACCATTAGATCATAAATCCAATGGCCTAGATTGATTCTTACTTTTCCTAGAAAACTATTTCTTTTTATTATAACCCACCCATATATATATATATATATATATATATATATATATATATATATATATATATATAAGATCAATTAAAATGTGTGTGTTTTAAAAAATGAATATATTTATTTTAGAATGTCGAACCGAGAAAATAAATTCCAAAATGCAGAAGCTTCTCAAAGAGGAGACAGCCCGCACCAATCGAACCTGCTCAACCGATCCCTGAGCAACTAATGAACCAAATCCAAGAAATAATTACAAAGGCTATGAAAGCAATGTTGCTAGCCATGAATGAGGGATCCAATCAAAGAAGTGAATTTAGACAATCCCATCACACTGTTCAAATCCAAAAATCAATAAAATCCAAAACACACCCTAACCCATCTCATCGCAAGAATTCTATGGCGATAGGGGCGCTATTGCTACATTTATGTGGCTGTAAGAAATTGAGTGCATTGTAATAATCAATAAATGCACCGAGAGAGAAAATTACAATATACCAAGCAAATGTTCTAGGGAAAAGTGTTAGAGTGGTGGAACACTCTAATCATGTGTAAAGGAAGGGAGTTGTTGTGCCAACTCCAGTGGGAAGAATTCAAGGAAATGGTGCTATCAAAGTTCTGCCCAATGCTCAAGATATATGATCCAAACAAAGTTCCTTAACCATAGGTGGTTGGAACCAATCTACGATACAATACTAAAATTTAAGAGTATTGTAGGCTTGTGCCACAGCTGGTAATGCCAGAATCCAGCAAAGTGACCTGGTACATCCGGGGTCTTCCGTGAGAAATTCGCGACATGGTGAGGTCTCACTTTCCACAAACCGCTGATTCCGCCATGGAATTGGCTGGTTATCTCATAAACGGCGTCATTCGGAACAAGTAAGAAGATAAGAATATTGTTCTGGCAAGTGATCACAAAGGAAAAGGGACATCTTAACTTCGAATGCTCCAAGAAACAACCTGTTGTTGGAGGTGCGGGAGGAAGCGACCACAAGAATGAGCCGAAAAAGGAAATGCTAGAGTCTTCTTCCTCGATACGAAGAAAGCGGCCGACATGCCGGAAACCATCACCGGTACGTTCTTAGTTAACGACACTTATGCTATAGTTTTATTAGATTAAGGTGTCATAAGTTTTATAGATTATAACTTTTGTAGTCTATTAAACGAACCTTTAAAGAAACTAAACAAAATTCTACACGTCGAGACCGCTAGTGGTGAAGTAGCTAAAATTTCCGAGGCCTTAGAAAACAAAAAAATATTGTTAGCCGGCTATGCTTTACCCTTCCAATTGATACCCATGACTCTTACTGGTTTTGATATAGTACTCGATACAGACTGTTTATCTGATAACCATGTCCGTATCGTTTGTAATAACAAGAACATAGAACTTCGAGCCCCAGACAACTGAACCGTTCGAATCGAAGGGGACAAAGACGCTGTCCAAGTTAGCATAATCTCCATGATTAGAGCTAACAATAATTTAAACAAAGGATGCTTAGCATTCATGGCCTACATAACTAAAGAATCAAAACCGAAGGAGATAAAAGATGTGCCTATTGTCTCCGAATTTTCCAACGTTTTTCCCGATGAGCTGTCAGGTATTCCACTTGATAGAGAAGTCGAATTCAAAATAAACCTCATGCATGGAACAGCTCAAATAGCCAAAGCTCCGTGTCTCTTAGCACCGATCGAAATGAAGGAATTAAAGAAGCAATTAGATGAGCTTCTTGAGAAGGAATTCATCTGTCCAAGTTCAAAACCATGGGGAGCGCCGATTTACTTCTTCAAAAAGAAGGATAGATCGATGCGAATGTGCATGCCTTGAATAAAGTAACTATTGAGAACCGATACCCGCCACCTCAAATTAATGACCTATTCAATCAGTTGCAAGGAGCGAGTTATTTCTCAAAAATAGATTTACGTTCGGGCTATCACCAATTAAAAGTCCAAGTCGAAGATATCCCGAAGACGGCCTTTCGAACAAGGTTTGGACATTATGAATTTAAGGTCATGCAGTTTGGTCTCACTAATGCACCAGCCGATTTCATGGACATGATGAATCGAATCTGTAAACCTTACTTGGATAAATTTGTTATCGTATTCCTCGACGATATACTTAATTACTCTAAGTCAAAAGAAGAGCACGAAGTACATCTTAGAATTTTTCTCAATTTACTTAGAAACGAGAAGTTGTATGCCAAGTTCTCGAAATGGGAATTCTGGCTTCACGAAGTACAATTTCTTGGTCACACCATCAATGTAAACGGTATTCAAGTAGATCCTGAAAAAATAGAAGCTATCTCAAAATGGGAGATTCCAAAATCGCCAAACGAAATCCGAAGTTTCTTAGGATTGGCCGGTTATTATCGAAGATTCATCGAAAATATTTCCCGTATAGCTATTCCTCTACCCTCGTTAACCCGTAAGAATGTCAAGTATGAATGGGGAACCAAACAGCAAGAAGCCTTTGATTTGCTTAAACAAAAACTCACCAACGCGCCTATACTAGCCTTGCCAGAAGGTACGGAGGATTTTGTGGTATTTAGTGACGCGTCCCATTCCGGCTTGGGTAGCGTACTAATGCAATGAAAGAAAGAGATCGCTTACACATCTCGAAAACTCAAAGTACGCGAGAAGAACTACACAACTCACGATTTAGAATTAGGCGCCATAATCTTTGCCTTAAAGTTATGGAGGCACTATCTCTATAGAGTTAAATTCGTCATGTACCCTCATCAAAAAAGTTTGAAACATATCTTTTATCAGAAAGAACTAAACATGCGTTAAAGGAGATGGATGGAAACATTGAACGATTTCGATTGTGAAATCGTTTATCATGAGGGAAAAGCCAATGTCTTGGCTGACGCCCTATGTCGAAAGGAACATGAAAAACCTAAAAGCGTGTGAACGCTACGAATAGAACTCCAAGTAGATCTAGTCGAGCAAATCTAATTAGCCCAACACCAAGCAATAGAAGAAAGCAAGATTTCTGATTAAAAGCTTAACGACACCATTTACTCATTAGTTAATGGAGACGACGGTATACTTAGACTTGCAAACAGGATCTGGGTGCTAATCATCGGAGAGTTACGAGAAAAGATAATGAGTGAAGCCCACAAATCCAAGTACATGATGCATCCAGGTAGTGACAAAATGTATCAAAATCTCAAGCTGAACTAATGGTGGAATAGAATAAAAAAGGATATCGCTTTACATGTGGCAAAGATGTTTGACATGTTTGAAATTCAAAGCCGAACATCAAAAGCCCTAGGGATTGCTTCAGCAACCCAAACTTCCCGTATGGATGTGGGAGATGACAACCATGGAATTCATTGCAAAACTCCCAAAGACCGCACATCAACCTATTGCGATCTAGGCTATCGTCAATAGGTTAACCAAATCCGCTCATTTCATACCTATCAACGTGTGTATTCAATGGATAGATTTGCGCAAATTTATGTAAACAACATTATTGCATTGCAAAATGTGCCTCTATCTATGATTTCTGATCGAGACGGTCGATTCATGTCTCACTTTTGGGACAGTCTCCAAAAAGCTTTAGGAACTCATTTAAACTTCAGCACTGGTTATCATCCGCAAACTGATGGGTAGAGCGAAAGAATAATTCAAACGCTTGAAGATATGCTCCATTCTTGTGTGATCGATCTAGGCGGAAGTTGGGATGACCTTCTTCCCTTAATGGAGTTTTCGTATAACAACATTATCACACTAGTATTCAAGCCACATCGTTCAAAGCGTTATATGGACGAAAATGTAGAACGCATGTATCCTGGTATGAAACAGTAGCTAAAAAAATGTCTGGACTCGAAATAGTCCAAGAGACCACAGATAAAGTGTTACAAATCCGTGAGCGACTTAAGACGGCTAGAGATCGACAAATGAGTTCTGCTAATGTTCGTCGTAAGCTGTTGGAATTTCAAGTAGGCAATAAGGTGTTATTGAAAAGTATCACCTTGGAAAGGCGTTGTCCAATTCTGAGATAAAGGAAAACTATGTCCACATTTTGTTGGATCATTCGAAGTGCTTGAAAAAATCGACACTGTAGCTTATCGCTTACATTTGCCCGAAGAAATGAAAGGAATACACGACGTGTTCCATTTTTCCGACCTACGTAAGTGTCTGGCTGACAAAACTTTAGCTATGCCTTTAAGAGATGTCGAAATCAACGAAAATTTGAAATTTGTGGAATAACCTATACAAGTTAAGATTTTAAAGTTAAGAACCTAAAAAGGCAAAAACTAAAGTTAGTCAAGATAAGATGAAATTTCCGAAGAGAACCAGAATTTACTTGGGAATTGGAATCTGAGATGAGAAAGAAATACCGCACCTATTTTAACGAATCTCGAGGACGAGATTCATTCCCAGATGGGGAGGATGTAACATATTGAAAAACATCATATTATTTTGGGTTAAAAATGTCAAATTTGAAAATAGAGGGACCCAAAAAATAATTTAATAATAAATATCGTAAAGAAATAATAAGACATATATATATATATATGGTTCAGGAGAGAAATGAAATTATTGCGAGAAATGCGAGAAATAAATAATAACCATTGATTGTATTTGATCTATGGCCTACATTCAAGATGGCAATCTTGTAATATTGATATTTCATATTTAATGTGTTTAATGCTAAAAGGGTATATTAGTATTTAATTATTTAGAAACTTAAGCTGAAATGTCCATATATTAATAACATTCTAAAATTACGGTATGCCACATTCCAAATATGTGTACAATTGTAACAAGGTTAATTACATAAAGTATATGTTTTTGTGTAGGTTGTGTAGGGATTATTTCACTATATTGATTTATATTAGGATTGTGTAGGAATTATTTCAACTTGGTGAATACTATTAATATTGGATTTTACAAGGATTATTTCAATATTTTGGAGTGTATAAATTATTTTGTGTAGGAATTATTGCATTGTGTAGGTGAATGGTAATAAATTTACCTGCACAAAATTTAATTAAAAATAAAAAATGTCGAATGAGGGGAGAAAAAAACAATCTTAGTGTAGGGATTATTACACTGTGTAGGTAACGTGTAGGTGAATGCAGGATGAGGAGATAAAAGAAAAAAAAATAAATATTTTTGTTTTTTTTGATTTAATTAAAATTAAAAAATAAAAAGAATAAAAAAATGAAAGGCCTGGCATGATATACAAATACGAGAAAAAAAAATTGTAAACTCAAATAACAAATAACAAATAAAAAATAAATGAAGAATAAAACTTTTCATATAAAAAATTTATGGGATTTTACCATCCTATCCCTCCATTAAAATAAAAAGAAAAAAGAATAGGAAATTTCTTATTGGCTGGATCCACTTCTCGCATTTATCGCAATAAATTGATTTCTCTCATGAACTTAAACACACACACACACACACACACACATATATATATAAGTTGGAAGAATTCTATATTAAGGAAATGAGGGAAAGGAATCCATCCCACATGGAAAGAAGGAAAAAAATGGAACTCATTCACATGGTTATAAATAAGGAAGATTAAGTTAACCCCACATGGAAAGTAGGAAATATTTGGAAGCTGTTTAGTAGGAGAAGAGTTGTCATAGTAATATTCTTATCTTCCATGCATGCACCAGTGATCCAAACAGAGGGTGCAAAGCACCCAACGCGCACGCGCACGGACATGGGCGAGGGACGATTGGTGCAATGTGGCACTTTGGTGACGCACTTTAGCACCCGACGCGCACGGGCACAGGCGAGGGCACGCGGCGGTGGGAGCAACGTGGCGCTTTGGTGACGCACTTTGCACTTCGCACGCTCGCATCGCCATGAGCCGCCTTAATGTTTTTGGAAAGTGAAAGTGAGACCAAGAAATACAAGTATTCAAAGCCGAGGACAAAAACTGAAAATTTTGATTTTCCTAACCCGTCGTTGTTAGTACACGGTTTTGCGTTTAGAGTCTTTGTATTTATCGTTATTGTATTTATCGTTTTATTTATGTAATAAAGTATTAAGTTATCATTGTAGTTCATTAAAGTATAGTCTAGTTCGTTAAGGATGTTTAAAGAACTAGATCTAAGTTAATATCCCACCTGATTCTTTAAGGATGTTTAACGAATCAGGGGGTGTTTCGTTAAGTTTATTTACATTTTATGTATGTAACGAAGTGGATGCTAGTTCGTTACGAGGTGTGTAACGAACTAGATCCATCTTCTATTTATAGTGGCTTCAGTCCATAGTTTATTTAAGTTTTGAATTAGATTATCGAATCTCTGCCAAAATATCCTTTCAAGCTTCAATATTAATATTATACACATACATACAACTAATATATGATATACAACATACAATCAAGCGTAATTATGAACTAGATTCGTATTAAGTGTTAATTATATATAACTCAGATCTGAAATCTGTGTATTGGATTAACGTGTTCAAACAAGTGGTATCAGAGCTTTCGGTGCTCGTTTACACTTGAATTGGATGTTAATTGATATTAATTAGATTGTTAATTGGTATTTTTGTGTTTAAGTTTATCGTCGGTTTAATTTTGGATTGAATTGAGTCGATTCAGAATTGGAAATGGTTTGAAGTGGTTTGGATTCGAGATTGGTAAAGTACTAGTGAGGTTTGGTAGTGAGGAATTGAGATTTGGACTGTTGTTGTTTGAATTGGTTTGGTTTTGGATTTGGCCGAAAACAGAGGTTAAGTTTTGGTCAAATTGATTGTGTTATATGGTTAATTGAGTTACGGGATAATACGAGTTGGATTCGCGATGTGTTTCCGAGTGTTTTGGTAATTTGATTGAGCGATTTGGTTAAGTATCGAGTGTGTATTACAAGTTTGTTTCTGGGTTGAATGTTCATACGTTTTTTTCCAGATTTCTAGAAAATTGTGTTTGAAGGTTTAAAGATTTGAAGATTTAAGTGGTTCATTAACTTTTCAGCCTAATTCGTTAACCTTTCAGCTTAATTCGTCCACATCTTTAAGCTGATTCGTTAGGATGATTAGCTGATTCATGAACTATTTCGCTACACATTTCCAATTCGTATTACACATTCTAATTCGTGTTACCTAATTCGTGTGACACGTGTCTCACCTCGTTAACTGTAATCATAACAACTTTTGCCACGTGGCAATTGTTGTCAAAAGTTTGTTACAACCGTTGTAACTAACTGTTTTGGTATTAGTTGATTCGCTATCAACTGTAGCTAATTTGTTACTTAAGTCGCTAAGATTACACTTAGTGATTCGTTAAAGGAAACAATCTGTTTCGTTACTTAATTCGTGAACCAATTCGTTAAAGTCACTGTTTCAGATTCGTTAATCTCAGTTCTATTTCGTTACCTGAATACTCTTAACTTCGTTAAGTTGTTATTCGTTACCTACTGTTCACAGTTCGTTATCTACTGTTCATAGTTCGTTACATTGATTTTCCATTTAACCCCTGAAGTTTGAGAAAATTGATTATTTAGCAAACATGGCCGGTATGTATGCATTGGCTTCCCAAAATATGTTAATGCAACCATTTTTGCAACTGGATACCGAGATCGGTTCACATTCAAAGTGTCCACGTTTGATGAAATTTAGCGATTTTCCTAAATGGAACCACGTTTCCGTGCTCATCTAGGGTCAGTTCACCCTGATTGTTCGTATTGCTTAGATGAGGTTTACACCGTTACAATGATTGGGGATGAGACTATTGGTTTTACACCTAAAGCTATCTCACAACATTCGGTTTAAGAGAAGAAAGCATTAGAAATTGAGACAAAAGCTTATTCTACTCTTACTGTGGCCCTACCTGAAAACATCCTTCACCAAGTAGGGAGTATAAATATTTGTGCCTCATTATTCCAACATATTCGTATGAGAAGTATGGGTAACACCACTGAAAGAAAAAAGGTTATGCTCAAGTTTCAATTTAGAAACTTTAACCTACTTAAGGGTGAGACTATTGAAGAGATGACAACAAGATTTAATCATTTGATAGCTGAGATGGATAAGATGAGATTGGAAACTTCTGAGATTGATAAAACTGATACCATTAAAAGTGCATTACCAAGTTCTTACTTGACTTTCTTGATGGTTCTGAAAGAAAATAATTATTTCAACAATGAAGATTTGACGGCATCGGAATTTATGCAAAAGATCGAGGCACGAGAATACGATCTTAAATGTTAAAAGTCTTCAAAAGATAGTCAAGATCCTTCATTTTATGGTGGAAGTATGCCATTAAGTTCAACCATTTCTCCTATCACTGCATTTCTAACACAAACTGCAAGCGATAATGCAACGACTATCTATAGTGATCCACGTGCTTGTTTCTACACAGCTGGAAATACTGGATCATCTGGTTATTCTGGTTCATCTGGAGGATCTGGGAATTCATCACCGTCAAATAAATTCTCATCACAACCAAATGTGAACATGAGGGAGGCCGAACAAAATTTTGCTTTCTTATCTGCCTTCATGACTTCATATGAGATTTGGTTAGTAGTAAAATGCCACAAGCGATTTGACTGATGAAGACTATGACCAAATTGATCCTGATGATTTGGAACCGATTGACATAAAGTGGAATATGGCTATGATAGTCAGGAAAGGGAAAAAGTTTATGCAGAGAACGGGCAAATATCTTCCATCTTTGAACAAGAAGTTGGGGTTTGATAAATTAAAAGTCAAGTGCTACAACTGTCAAGAGTTTGGGCATTTTGCAAAAGAATGTGATAAGCAAAAGAAGGAGTACACTGGTCCCATAAAGCAAGATCAGAATTCATCTAGTAAAAGTGGAAGTGATGCGGGAAAATCTTCTAGAATGAAACTGTCATCTTCTGGAGGCCAAGCATTGTTGTCTAACTTGGATGGGGATGACTGGTCACAAAGATTGTTGTGCAATAACAATCAAGCGAATCTGGCAATGTTTGGATTTCCTGAGAATTTTCAAGATGTAAATAGAAGTGAACTATCTTTGGATGTTGATACTGAGTCTGATTTAGATGATTCAAGTGAAAAGCTTCCAACCACTTTCACGTGTATGGCAAAAATCAGTGATTCAACCACGTCTGCTTACATGGCTAAGCAAAATGAGGTTAATACTTCAACTTCTAAATCATGTGCTGATTGTGAAATCAACAAGCCTAAGATAGACTCCTTAAAACTTCAAAATGATAATTTGCTAAAAGAGATTGTTTCGTTAAAAGATACTTATAGGCAATCCTTGACCTCTCAAATGAATTCAATAGAGATAATTGAGGCCTTAACTATAAGTAATCATGATCTTAAGGCTGAGTTATCGGTTAAAATGATTATAAATGATCAAAAGTTTCAAGAAATTTTGAAACATAGATCAAAGATAACCGAGCTTGAAAATGAGGTTCTTGATTTAAAGAACAAATTGGCAAATTCAGAAACTCTTCCTTTTTGCTAAATGAAATAATTGAAGTATCTGGTAAGCAAAAAAGATTCAAAGAAAGGAATAGGTTTTGTTGAAATTCCACCACCTTTTCAAAATGATTACAAACCAAATCCTTTTGCTAGAAAATAAGAGGATGTGATTGTTAAAGAATCTGTGATTTCTAAAAAAGCAAAACCAGTTAAACCTGAAATTGTTAAAGCCCAACCTACAACTCAGAAACCTCATGTTCAAAGCAACAAAGTCTTTGTTGAAAATGTTGACAAAGTCATCATTGAGGATGTGTTCGAAGCTGAAATCATACACAAGAACATTCCAAGTTCTAATCACACACTGTGTGAACCTCATGAATTTGAGGAGGCTGTGTATGGTTCTCACACAACTCAGGTGAAACAAGATACTCATGTTAAAGTCAAACCAGTGAGGGCTAAGAAACCAGAAAAACCCAAAATTTCTGATGAGTATTTGTTGCGTTTCATAAATCCAACTGTTTCCAAGCCATCTACTGGTCGTGTGTTTAAATTAAAGGGGATAGACACAATGTTCAATGAGAAAGACATTCCAATAAGTATCATTAAATCGGAACTGATTGAAAGTGTATTTCACAATGAAACCTTCAAGATTCAAGATCTTGAACGTCGGTATGCTCAAGATAAAACATCAGTTTCATCTGCTTCTTTGACTAAAGCTAAGCAAGTTTTAAAACATGCTAAGAAAGTCCAATTTGTAAAGTCAACTAAAACAGATACTTTGATAAGTTTCTCAAATTGCTCTAACATAGACTTTTATTTGAAAAAGAAATATGAGTTATCTGATGATTTAGCTAAGAGTTTTACAAACAACGTGAGTCATCATCAAACTTCTGTATCATATGTTACTGCCAATTCTCAACACAATCATGTGGACATGCGAAGCTGTTTCCTTTGCGGTCAACAAGGACATGTGGTGAGAAATTGTGGTCAGAAGAGTTCTCAGAATCTTCACCCATTTATCAAAGATCAATCAAAATCAATACCTTTGATAACAGAGATTCTGAAAAGGCCATTGTCGTATGATGATGATACTCACATCATGTTCTCAAACGTGAATCCTTGAAAGGTTATTCATGTGAATGAAACTCATGGTTCTGTTAAACCAAAGTTTGTTCCAACTGAACCATTAAGCAAAAATGTGAACTCAAATGTAGTTCAAGCATCTTATTTAAGACGAAAGTCTAAGAAGCCGTTAACTTATTCTCAAGTTGCTGAACAACATTTGAATTCAACTAAGTTTAACTTTTCTCAAGAAAACCAAAAGGTGCCCAAGATTGAGGCCTGGGATTCCTTTTTGAACTAATCATTTCCGTTTGTGTGTAGGGTACATCCAAGACCATTTCTGGTGAAAACTGGATTATGGATAGTGGATGTTCTCATCATATTACTGGAAATCTCGACCTCTTAACAAATGTGAGAAATATTCAAGGGGGTTATGTGGCGTTTGCTGGGAATTCTGGGGTATGATTACACAAGAAGGTGATGTTTCGAATGGGCATATTACTTTTGAGAAGTTTAACTACTGTGACAAGGTGGATCATAATTTACTGAGTGTGTCGCAAATCTGTGACAAGCAATATACTACAATATTTACAGATAAAGAGTGTCTGATTTTGAAATCGGGATATGTGATTTTCATAATTATCATCCGAAAGAAAATATTATTGGAGAACGTGATGTGGGAGTTCAAACACGTCATCAAGTTGCTTCGTCAAATGAAATTAATGTATTGTGTGCTTATGCAGATTTACATTCATTTGGAATTGTAAATCTCGCTAAATTCACTTGCTTTCTATCCTAAGTTGAGCCAACAACTCCTCGTATGACACTTCAAGATCCTTCTTGGGTAGAGGCCAAGCAAGAAGAATTGCAGCAATTTGCATGTTTGGGAGTTTGGGATCTTATAGACAAACCTGCTAGAGTCAAGAAGGCGATTCTGACTAAGTGGGTATATAAGTGTAAGAAAGACGATCGTGGGGTGATTGTGAGAAACAATGCACGATTAGTAGTGCAAGACTTTCATCAGCAAGAGGTTATTGACTACACTGAAGTATATGCTCCTGTTGCAAGATTGGAGTCAATACGAATCTTTCTAGCCTATGCAGCTTATAAGAACATAAAAGTCTACCAAATGGATGTCAAAAGTGCTTTTCTCAATGGTGAACTTCATGAGGAAGTGTTTGTTTTACAGCCTTCGGGTTTTGAAGACCCTGATTATCCTGACCGAGTTTATCGCTTAAACAAGGCATTATATGGTCTACATCAAGCCCCGAGAGCTTGGTATGGCACGCTCGCCGACCATCTGACGAATAATGGTTTCAAACGTGGGGCTGTTGACTGCACTTTGTTTTATAAAAATATTGGTGATGATCTTCTCCTCGTCCAGATTTATGTAGATGACATAATTTTTGGGTCAACAAACGACGCGTTGTGTAAGGAGTTCGAGAAATCAATGAAAACCAATCGAGATGAGTTCGATGGGAGATATGAACTTCTTTTTAGGGTTGCAGGTTCATCAGTCTACGAAAGGAATCTTCTTTCATCAGACAAAATATGTGAACGACGTCTTGAGCCGATTCAAGATTACTGCCGGAAAAACCCATTCTACTCCTCTTCCCGTGGGTCACAATTTATAACCGGATAAATTGGAGGATATTTTCGATCCTACCCTATATCGAGTTATGATTGGTTCTTTGATGTATCTTACTACTTCTCGTTGAAAAATCAAAAAGATTGTGAAATTTTTAGTTTTATTTATAAGAAAATTTTGAAAAAGTCAAAAAGATTGTGAATTTTTCGTTTGTATAGAAAAATCAAAAAAAGACAAAAAGATTGTGTTTTATGTATGTAAAGAGAAAAACCAAAAAGATTTTTGCTTACGTTCGCTGAAAAATATGTCAATTACTGCTATTTGAAGGACATATACTTCAAATATTCGGGATAGCCATTTACCTGACAATGGAAAGTATTTGGGGCATTCGTGTTAGTCTTTCTATTTTATTTTCTCGCTGAAAATTATTTCGGTTACTTAAGTTTGTGGAGCATGTCTGCATGTTTTGGTCCTGTTGTCTACTTGTAGAATGATATGATAGCCATTAATCTATAAACTAAAAATAACTGGGGCGGTTAAATTATTTTGTTTTATGCTCCTCAAAATTTTGAGTTTTTGAAGCAAAAAGAGAAAATGATAGTACATTGATTATTTGACCCCAAATCCAGTAAGAAATAAGCTTAAAAGACTGTGTGCTTAATAATTGGTGCATTGATAGGTCTTAAACAAGTTGTTAGAGTAAAGTATGTGATATAAACATAAAGAAAAGCCAAATTGAAAGAGGTGTTAGTCTCTAACAAAAATCTCGGTGAGGATGGCAGAAATGTAATAACCGGTCATACTTAAGCCTTATAGTTGTTGATCACCCAAAAATATAATAAAGCAAATAACAAGCGTTAAGATTCTGGACACTGTGAGTCTTTATGCGGCTTAATCATCTGGGTATTCATAAGCATGAATATTTCACTCGCTTTTAGAGCAAACCCAAAGTCATTAAACTTGATCACTAATGTACTTCGTACAATCCAAATTACTGACTTGATCAAAATCCGCTGTTAGTCATACATCTGTTCCTCCCTTGTGTGCATCTCATTACCAATAAGAAACGGACCCCAGGGGATACAATGTATGTAGGCCGACAGATGGACTCGTGCATACTCACTCACAGTAAAGGAAACTTGATGCATTGCTCAAAAGTAATAAAATCTTCTAAATTTTGATCAACACTATAATGGTTTAAGTCAAGTTGGGGTGATTTGGCAAAAATCAAATTAAGCTTGAACCGAGATTAGAGGCTGATAGTTTCTGATATTCTGTGCGATAATTGAACCATTAATCATATCACAAAAATGCTTGAAGACTTGTTATAAGATTTAAGCGGACAACAATATCAATGACTGACTTAATGCTAGTCATAATATCGCTGAAATATAAAACTGTGATAGAAGGGCAATTCAGTCAATATGATTCTCTGCTCAAACTCAACAAAATCCAAAAATATATATTGCTTTTGAAAAACCATACAAAAACACAAAAACATTTTTCTGTTCTATGTTTTTAGTTTCGGATATTTCTTTTGTAAATATTTTATATCAAAAGATCAAAATACAAAAAGATTTTGCTTGTTCATTTTTACATATTATTTAATTTTTTTATATTTTATATCAAAAGATAAACCAGCTGCTGGATTACGGTTTGGAATTTCTTGACACTCCTATTTTCTGTGATAATGATGCAGACATTGCTATTGTGAAAAACCCAGTCCAACATTCAAAAACCAAGCACATCGATATTAAAATTCATTTTATTCGTGGCTGTTTCAATCAGAAATTGATTCATCTTGAACAAGTCCACACTGATAACAACGTGGCGGATTTATTTACAAAACTGGTCGGAACAGCAAAATTTAATGTGCTTGTGAATTTTCTTAATATGCTTCGTTTCGAGGATTGAGTCTTTTGGGGGATAAATTTTTACTTTTTTGTTTAGTTTCTGCACAAATTTAGGGGGAGAAAAATCAAAAAGTCAAAAACAGTGTGTGTGCGTTTTCTTTATTTAAAAGAAAAAAGAAAAATTTTGAGTTTTTCAAGATTCATTTTCGCTTAAAATCATGTCGGTTGCTCAGGTTTGAAGGACATATACTTATATATGGTTGGTCCGATGTTCTACTTGTAGTTTCACAGGATAGCCATTTACCTAATGACTGAAAGCACCGGGGGCGATTATGATATGTTTTTGTGTTTCGTGTTCTTTCACTTAAAATTATGTCAGTAACTATGAGTTGGAAGGACATGTGTTTTCATGCATGTTTGGTCCAGTTAACCACTTGTGGTTACAATGGATAGCCATTAACCTGAAGGCTCAAAGTGACTGAGGTGACTGAATGCTTAACACGTGTGTTTTACTTAACTCTCTGGGAAGTGATATTACTATTCAGTTAACAGCTTTTTAGAAGCTTTAAAATATTTTCAAATGGAAATTGATCCAACCTTTGGAAAGTGATAGATAAATTGTTTCTGTATGCCTAACGAGTGAAGTTATTAAGCTTAAAAGGCTCTAGAACAGTCATTGATGTGTATGGTACTTTCCACGATGTGTAAAAGTTAAAGTGATATAAACTAAATTTGCTAAACTTAATGTGAAGAGTCATTTTGAAGACAGGTGCATGTCTCCAGATACATCTCTCCGAATGATAGGCAGAAAAGCAATTACCCAGTCATACACGAGCCCGTTAGTGTCTTGATCACCAAAAACACTATATCGTCAAGCTATTGCTATTATTATTATTATTAAAAAATTTGTGATTGAAGTCATTTATGTCTATTAAAGTTATTTCATTATCATGGCTTAAAGGGTCAAACTAGAACTACAGAGATTGGGGCACACAAGTAAGTCCTGTCATGTCTCGAATGAAAGGCTTGTCGGTTTGCTGGCACTAAGTCCAACGTTCAACCTTAAAACTAAGCCTGCTTGTATAAAATTATTTTGATCAAGCACTAGGGGGTTGGAGTCAAATTGGGGGGATCTGGGGAAAGCCAAATACGCTTTGAGAAGAGATAGGAGGCATCACAGGTCCATGAGTGATGTCCATCTAAGCTTTATGCCTAACTGAACCATAATCATATCACTGATGCGATGAAGGATCATGCTAATTATGGGATACACGCTATCAATCTGTCTCTTAATGTCATAATAACGCTGAACATGAATCCTTGTGACAGCCTATTAAACAATATGATTCCATGTTCAGATCTTTTCATAAAAGGGAGGCAGTTTTACGCAATGTTGTAAAAGTAGGTCTACAAGGCCGAGTACTCTCCGAGTACTCGCTCCAAGGTATGCTGCCGAGGGGAGTTTCTTTAACTCCGCCTAGTTACTAAAAATTGTTCAAAGGTGGTCAACATCAGCTATAAATACATCTAGTCGGTTAACTTGGGCCTATTTTGATTTAAAAATACAACATAATTCGTATTCTATAATATTAAAAAACGAATATCATTTTTTTATTAATTATTAAATTTTTTTAGAATAATTTTGTATTAAAAAATGTATTTCTCTTATTATATTAATATTCACTTGTTTTTTTATAAATATTAGTAAACTTATAAAATCTGAAATACATATATTACCCAAAAAATTAATTTTCTTTATATTTATCATGTCCGAGTACTCTCCGAGTACTCCCCGAGTACTCCGAGTACTCTCTCCAAGGGGGTGGGCCGCCTAGGGACCGCCTAGCGACTTTTGCAACATTGGTTTTACGAAGAACTGAAATTTGATCCCGACCGTTAAAATAAAGGGAGTTGTCTTACTTATGTGTGGATTATTTATTTCTGTTTTATTTGATTTTATCTTATTATATTTTATCTTGTCTTGTCTAATACTGCCTTTCTTCGAAATTACTCTCCTCGAAACGTTTGTGTAAATTATGTTCTCTTAAACTTGGGCTTTGAAAAATTTGGACCTCTTATGGGTCATGATCCTGTTTTGGGCTAACCCCTGTGCTCGGCCTGCTTTAAGCCCACTAAGGGTTTTCGGCCTGCTTTGATTTTGGTATAAAAGTATCTCAAAGTTATTGTTTTCAACTATTGTCTTCATCTGATTAAAGAGAACTAACCTCTTCTCTCAAAGTGCTTCAGCCGAAATCTAAACTCTTGTTACTAATTATCTTTTAGTGTGTTCCTGGTTGTTTAACAGGTAATCAACAAGATCATATGGAACCTATGTACCAACAGAGGCATATTTGATGATTTCCATGGATGGTTTGGTTTTATGGAGGTTTTAGGGATCTCGGTGGGTTGAAGACGATTACACGTTTCCCGAGGTAGAATCCAAAGGGGTTTTCTGTCCCCAGCTGTCAAGGAGTTCTCGGTTGACTTTCGTTGACTGAGAACCCCCTATCATGACAGAAAACTTCGTTCTCGGTCAAATATTGACCGAGAACCCCTGTTCTCGGTTAAATGCTTACCGAGAACCTCAGTTCTCGGCTAACTCTCATTGACTTTTGTTGACCGATAACAAATCCCTCCTGCTGGGCCTAATTCTCACTGATTGGGCCCAAACCTTCACAGTGGTGTGACTTTGGACCAGACTAACGTACTTTTGGCTGTCACACGAGTTTTATTTAGGCTTCTCTTAGTTTAATAACTAAAGATTTTTACTAATTATGGACAAATTGTTAACCAATGTCAAGTTAATTTAATTATTATCTAACTTGATGCGTTTGGTGAAGATATGGCTGATCAAAACCCGTTAAAGTTTGTTGATACTCATAACATAGCTGGACACTTGTATGATCCACCAATGGCTCACAAGGAATTCAAGTCGATGATAGTCGGACTCAATACTTGCAGGATTTCTCATGCTCTTAGGGAAAATCCTGTCATTTGCAGGAAGATGGTTACTGATTTCTAGAACAATGCAAAGATCAATTCTCAAGGGGCAGATGGAGTTATTTCAGTCGACTCCAAAATACATACAAATCCGGTTACTGTTACTGAAGCCATTATCAGAGAGGTACTTCTGTTTGGGGATCAACCTGACTACCCAACAGAGTACTCTACAGCTGAAGTTACTGAAGTTATTACAAGAATGGGGTATGAAGGCACTTATCCACCGACAATCAAGAAGTTGTTTCACCCTTACTGGAGATACCTATTGCACACGTTCTTCACATGTATCTCGGGAAGAAAGGGAGGTTCAGATGAAATCAGTCACACCCAAATGTCTGTTGTTGCTGCTCTGATCATGGGCTGGAATTACAACAATTCCAAGTTCGTCTTCAATGAAATGATGAGCAATCTAAGGGCAAAGAAGAAGGAGATGTTCTTGATGTATCCAAGGTTTTTACAGATGATTTTTGACTCTCATTACACCGACTTGGTTAAATCTGTTGAGACTTTGGATATGAAGTCTATGGGACCCAATTCCTTTGGGTTAATGATGCAGTCAAGAAAAGGAGCCAAAGTGGTTTATAGGGTATTGAGACCCTTGGTAAAATTCGGTCATTTTGCTGAGACCGAAGCAGAGCTTGTCGTAGCTCAAGCTGCTGACGAACATGTGGCACCCGCTCAACCACGTGTTGCAACGTTTGAGATTTCCGATGATGAGGAAGATGAAGAAGAGCACCGTCAGCCAAGTACTCTTACAGATGATGAAAGATTAAAAGCCCTAGAAGCTGCTAAAGTCTTATTTCAGTCAACTGCTCTGAAGCCTCCTCAGACAGTTACTGAAAACACTGAGGAAGATTTTGTTGAAGAACCAACTGTTGATCTCATCCATCGTAAACGAAAAAGGGATGATTCGAGATCTAGCGAGTTGGTCAGTGAAGTTGAAACAACCATAGCTACACCAACACCAAAAATCGCACCAGCACTAGAATCAAGCACCAGCCCTCAACAACACACTGATCAACCAGAATCACATGCTCCAGAATCGCAAACTGAACCAGTTGTATCTACTACTGAGCCATCATTTATGGAGCTGTTGTCCAGTGATTTCAGTGATGATTTCTATTTTGAAACAGATATTCCACACTCTGATACTGCAATATTCCCTTTGGGTCTTCCGGTCAATTTGATCAAGGTCAGTCAAGTTCAGGTGTTTCCGAAAAGGTTGCTCAAATCCTTGCTATGCAGGAAAGTTATCTTCAGAACAAGGGAAAAGGAGTGGTTTTTGAGAATGCTCCTGTAGATATTCAGGCTCTACAACGACGAGTTTTTGAACTCGAGCAGGATTCGGTAATCAAGGATGTTCGTATTCAGGAGCTTGAGGCCAGTAACTCAGACAAAGATTCCAAGATTAAAGAGTTGCAGTCTGGTATGAGGGGTCTAACAGCCATGTATCTCGATCTCCAACAAAGGTTATTTCAGAAATTTGGAGATGAGTTGAAGGGTAATGAAGATGCATTATATCAACCTCACACTGCCGGTCAAGATAAAGATTCTACTGCTCGTTTAGTCGACAACACTGACATTAGCAGACAAGAAGAATCAGAGTTGTTAGCTCAATACATGGAAGCACCACCAATCACCAAAGAGAAGTCATCTAGAATTCAGAAAAAACTTCTTGAAAAGGGAAAGAAGAAACTGCTGGTGATAAAGAATTCTGATCAGAATGTTGTGTCTTCAGATCACCCAGAGAGATATGTTGTTACACTTCAAAAGAGGTTTTCTGATAAATACGGGGATCGATCTGGAGTTTTATTCTGGGGTTTCGACGCAGAAAAGAATATGTGGTGGGTTAAGAGAAAGTCAGGAACAATGGAGTACTATAAAAAGATGAAAGACTTTGGCTCCTGGACTAAAGTTGATTTGAGTGACTTAACAAATGCTCCATTTACAAATCCATCAAACGGCAAGTGGGGCACAGATTTCTGGAACTTTCCCAAGAGTCAAGTTGATAAAGGCTTTCCAAATATGCCAACCGCCGAATCTTTCCTGAAGAAAGCCAAAGGTGTCTTGGATCCAAGAACCGGGAAAACTATGGTGAATGTAATGTGGCTTCCCACAAAGAAAGCCACTTATATTCTTGTACCAGATGCCATTCCGGATGGTACATTGGAGAACATGAGATTCTGGTTTTATGACTCCTTCACTGCCATGGCCATTATCAAGCTACAAAAGGGGAAAGGTCAATACCGTTTTGTTGACCCTAAGAATTTGTTGAAGTTTGGTGAAAGTGACATCAAGACTCTTAGCACTTTTCAGATTACAGCTGATCCACTCTTCGAGACAACCGCAAAGGAATATACGAGCATGGTTGTGTCCATCATCAACAACAAGTTCTGGGCTGGAGCGTTGAAGGATGCAGATATTGATTATATGGAGCAAGATTAAAGATAAAGCTACAAACCAAGGGGAAGATTGTTGGGCCTAGTTTTGTGGTTTAAGCTTATTATTTATTTTGTTTTACTATTTAGGCTAGGTGTTTTGGGTTTGTATGTGAGCCGAGAACACTTATGTGTTCTCGGTGGGCCTATGGTTGTTTGGGCCGAACTAGTCAGTTGGTGTCCCTATATATAGATATGTTGTGTATAGGGTTAAGGGTTGTTCATTCCTAATTGCATGGTCAAGTATTGTAAGTGCTTAAGCACCCGACGTATTCAATAATATACGTGTGTTTTGAAGCAATCTTGTGTTCTTTTACTATTTCTTGTTTATGTTCTTGAATCACCGAGTGTTGGTATTCCGCACCAATACTCGTTTGGTTGATATCATATTGTAGTGATCCAGATTCAGGACTTACACTTCTATGGCTTAGGATTGTGAGACATCTTGTACATGAAATTGGAAAATCAAACATTCTTGAAGAGCAACGGATAGAGTACAAACGAATCGAAATGAATGTGTGAAACGAAACTAATCGAACTGATGAGACTAGTTGAATCGAATTTTTACAAATTTTAACCCTCCTTGAACGATCCTTATATTAGCGCCAATAAAACCCCTCAACTTAATTTAGTATTGGAATCCTCTATGTACCTTTTCATCATCGTTCTTCGGTCGGCACTATATTGAACTAATTAACCTTTTGTTCTTCAACGTTAAAAGTAATAAATTGATGTAGCGAGTTCGTCTTTGATCATTAGTCTATAGCCCTAACATTAATCTAATTAACAGTTAACAGATTTATCGATTGTTGATTCTAGGGTTATGAATGAACTGGGTATCCGTCTGTTTGTTTTAAAGAACTGGTTCTTATGTTATAAAAAACTTATTGTGTAGCTCAGTTTGTTCTGTGTTGTTTGGTTAAAGCCTTCAGACCGCTGGGGGAGCAGGTTTGAACCCCCCCCCCCCACCCCACCCCCAGCCCCTTAATTTTTTATTTTTGTTTATAAATTGTTAATTGATCATATTACATCAATAATTAATATTTTAAATGTTATAAAATCTTAATTAATTCATATTTTGTTGATACTGACATATCAACTAATCATGTTTTTGAATCTTGGTTAAAATAATGTATGTATGTATGTATGTATGTATGTATGTATGTTATTATTTAAAAGTTGATAAAGGTTTTTATACTATAAAGTTTAATAAGATTTTTAAGTTAATATACATAGTATAATCTTATTAGTTGAAAAGACGATTAAAAGTTTAAGTATTTTATAAAGATCAGATTTTATATAAATATTATTACTTACTAAATATCCTTTATTATTTACAATATTTATTTAAAAGAAATCTCATCTAATGGTGAAAATATATATATACATTAAAGGTATTTTAAGCTTAAAGTAATTATTTAATAGAAACCTCTTTATATAATTTATCAAAAATTATAAATATATTTATTCAAGTATTCTACTTATAATGATAAATTTATATAATTAAAATATGTTATTTTCTTTAAACCCTTGACAGATAAAAATTATAATAAAATTGATAATAAATTAATGCAATATTTAAATCTCGTTTAGAACACACCCGATCATCATCAAATTCCTTATCTAGTTTTAGATTCATCGTTGAAATTATATTTATTCCCGTAACTATTCTTTATTTGGATATCTTGTCTGATTTTCCCGAAGAGCTTGATCTACCTATATCTTTCTTATTGAATCATGTCTCTTGCTTAATTGCTAAGGTGAGTAATCACTCCCATTTTTACTTATTTTAAATCATTTTGGGGATATATGAGTATTTACAGTATTTATATATTATCTAGTATTCAAAACCGCAACTACTTAATCCTTGTGTGTATATCAGTTTATGCCTAACTTGTAACATCCTACTTTTGATTATAATAATAAAATAAATGTCGTTTATTTTACATTGTGTCATTTATCAGTTTAGTTAACAAACTGTACACGGTTGGGCTTGGACTTTAGAAGATGGAAAATAAGAAATGGAATGGGCCTTAGGTCCATGGGCTTAAGAGAGTATAAATACCCTTAAACCCTGAACCTCTCCATTTTCTATCCATCTCTACACCATAGCCTACACCTTGGAAAACACACACAAACCCGAACCAAGATCCAAAGGCGAGAACCCGAGCTTGTTGGTGCTAGATCGTCGTGAAGAACCAAAACAACATCAAGGACCAGCTCGTGTTCGTAGTTCGAGTCGTTTAAGGTACGTTTATATTTAGAAATCGTTCATATAGATTCGGTTGATTAGGGAAATCATAGATCTGTGTTAGTTTGTTATAAACGAATCCAAAACAACAAATCTTATGGAAATTGACTAACATTGATGGGTTAATTGTTAACCAAAATAAACCCGTATATATCTGCTCAAATCGCACCCTTTAAACGTGAACGTTTGGCCAATTTGATGAGTGGGGTTTGTTAGCGCTGTGATTACGAGTTCAGGGATACCAAAATCGTGATATTTCGTTATGATCTGAGGGTTTAATTGCAGATCTGGCTTAGGTTGACTGTGGGTGTTCTTAACGATTTTGACTTTGACCCCATGAGTCAAATTCTGGATAAGATTGTGCAATTCGTTAAGATATGGTAGCGAATTGATTACCCCTGTTCGTTATGATCAGATAAAGAATTAGTTCACCAATTCGCTATGACCAAACAACGAATCAGTTCACCCATTCGTTATGCCTAAACAACGAACCAGATAGCGAACCAGGTGATTCGTTACTCGCTAATTCGTTAAGAATAAGGTAACGAATCAGGGCTTGTTCGGATAACGAATTGGAGGGACGAATCAGATGTTGATCAGTCGGCGAATCAGCTCGACCCCAGCCAGGGGCTCTGCCCCTTGGACCCTGCTAGGGCTGCCGTCCCCTAGACCCCGCTGCCAGGGGCGCTGCCCCCGGATCCCCGTTCGTTGTGGGTAGTAACTAATACTAGAAAGATGATATGAGTAGTGCTAGTTAATTGATACGTGTAATTATTATACAGTCAGCCGTGCACAACTGAAGAAAGGGATTACCATTAATGGTGAACGTAACTGCATTCAGGTGAGTTTCTAGCCCCATTTCCTTGTTATGTTTTCGGGGCTGTGTGCATACTCGATGTGATAGTTAATACACTTACCTTAACTGGTAAGTGTATGCCTTATATGATTTATATGTTATGTATGTATATCTTAAATGTAAATGAAAGCTTGTCGGTACGTGAACGATCTTCAGATATTTCACGTGCTAACAAGGGAGGTATGTTATGATAGATGAATGTATATGATAGATATATGTACAATATATGGATATGTATGATTGATTAGAGAAAGCATGTATGTTATGAGTACGTAAAGACAGTATGCACGAAGATGAAGAAAGAAGGATCAGACCCTAATAATATCTGAGATAGAGAAGAAAGGGATCAGACCCTAATAATATCTGAGATAGAGAAGTAAAAAGGGATCAGACCCTAATAATATATGAGATAGACAAGAAAGGGATCAGACCCTAATAATATCTGAGATAGACAAAGGAAAGAGGGATCAGACCCTAATAATATCTGAGATAGAAAAGGAAGGGATCGAACCATAATAGTATCCGAGATAGAAAACGACAGTAACTTATATATTATGAAAGTAATAAAGTGTGAATGTATGTATGAACTTATGGAATGAAAGTAAAATAGTAAAGTAATGATTATGTGTCTGCGGATGCATAATTGAAGGTAAGTGTATGAATGATTTAATGTGTGATTAACTAGAACTCACTCAGCGTAGCTGACTTTTAGTATGCACGCAGGTTAACAGATTGAGACAGCTTGTTTGAGATGGACACATGGCAGGTTGAAGAGGCTGGCATCTGAAGATTGTCATGATGTTTCGAACGTTATAATTTATGTTATGTTTTAAAAGACAAATTATAGATAATTGTAATGAATGGTTGATGTTTTATATTATTCCGCAAAAGTTTTAATTAACTCTGATATTTAGAACCGCGTTTATGAGTAAATCAAACACCAAAATAGGGCTACCGGTAACGGGGCCTTACATAACTTGCTATTTGTTTACTTGTTTTATTTAAATACATTTCGGAGAGGTCCAACATATTCTCATTATAGTTAAATCGTACGACTGTCGTAGTAGCCTCGTTCAGTTTATCTGGCATCGAGCTTCTCGGCAACTCATTTTTTTGGTAACCAATGCTCATCTATATGGCAACGGTTTAACCTTGTTTATATTTGTGTGATTTGTTTATATGTTATGGTATAACTGTTTATTCTCACAGGAACAGTTTGCATCTTTCTTTATTTATTATATATTATTATCGTTGTGTCTTAAACTGATGTTTTACTCACTGAGCATGTGTTCTTGACAAACCTTTCTATTTTATACGCATATGCAGGTTATTGTTTGAACTAGTTGCAAGATTTGGTGAATACTTAGTGAAGACTTTAAGCTAGAAAAATTTTAATCAAGATCATTTGTGATATAAGTAATATTGTTGTATGATTATGAATTTTGTACGTTATACTTGCTTTATTTGAATCATTTAATCGAATTAAATAGATATTGTCACTTTTAAATATTGCATGATAGTATCTTGAGAGTTGTCCAGCCGAGGGTCTCACCGGAAGCAGCCTCTCTATCCCTATGGGGTAGAGGTAAAGCTGTCTACATCTTACCCTACTCAGACCCTACCATAGCTTTGCTATTGGTGGGATATACTGAGTACGATGATGAGTATATCTTGAGAGTTGTGAGCAATCAGCTCACGCCCCGGCATTTCCGCCTTAGGTTGGGGGGTGACAATTGGATTTCATAAACTCGATTCAACTGGATTTCCGGAAGTACAAACTGCACTTTTTATGTAAGGAACCTTATACAAACATACTTTTACTCAGATTTTTAACTTCAAACTCAACGAGAATGGATCAAACAACAAGGTCTTGAATCAATCTCACCTGTGAGCTAGCGAAAATCACTCACAATAACCGAGATCTTAGATTTTGTTTGGGTTTGTTATTACCCGAAATGGAAAGGAAGAGAGAAAATTGGTAGAAAGTAGATAAGAGTTTTGACAAAAGGAGTTATTTTGTGTATGGGTATGCTCCGCGTTATACAGGTGAGAGCATGTCATGCATCTTTCATTATATCGGCCCAATGCGCTCTAAATACATGGCATCGGGCCCAAACATACATAATGAACACGAAGCTACTCAAATACAACCTGAAATAATACAAAGGACTAAATAATAAAACGGGGCCTAACAACAATTAAAAAAAAAGTTAATTGTTAAAAGTTCTTAAAATTTTTTAGATTATTTAGAAGTTCTGAAATTAACCACATCCATGTTTTATAACCAATTATTATTATTATTATTATTATTATTATTATTATTATTATTATTATTATTATTATTATTATTATTATTATTATTATTATTATTACTACTACTACTATTATTATTATTTTAGTACTTAAAAAATATCTTTGGGTATCCAGGATCGATTTCGGATAAGGCTCGTGTTAATTTGGGTTGGTTGGCAGCACAGCCACCAACCTCTAGGGTGGGGCAGTCGGTTTGGGTTTTCGATTTGTTAACGCTAATGTGTTTTGTAAAGACTTAAATGTTGTCAAACGGTTATGTGACCATTAATAAAAAAAAATCAACAATTTTTAACCCTATAAATTAGCACACTCCTTTTCAATTTTTTTAATACCAAACATACTCCGTTCTCCAATATTCATTCATATTGGGTTCAAACAAAAAGAAGTAATTTAATATGAATGGTAAGAACCAATAGAATTTTGACATTTGGCATTAAAACCTATAGTGAAAGAATAATTATAGGAAACTATGTTGGTCATAATGATGAACGCGTAATTCTAGGAAACTATGACGGTTTTTGGTAATTTTAAATCTCAACCATTGATTGATATGATCCAATGGCTATGATTTTTTCTTAGTCTTCCTAGGAAATTACTTGTTTTTAGGATAACCCTCCCTTTTACATTTATTCCCAAAAAAATTACTTAACCATTTTGTGACAAAGAAGTTGCGCTGACAAAGAATTAGGTCCATGTTTACGAAGAGTTGGACTCTAGGACAATTGAATGTCGGGTTTTAGGCAACGAGGTTTCAACCATTTTGTGCAAGAGATAAGATCAAAAATCATAACTTACTCCAAACATATTTGAAATATTAAAGTATATATAGTTTTTATCCCTCAAATTACGGGGTTGTTTTACATTATTCGATTATAATATTTATATATTTTTTAGGATATAATTTTATCTATTGTAATGAAGTTAATAATATATTTAGAATTTGATGATAAAAGGGTAGACAAATAAATGAGATGTTATAACCCGGTTTAAAAACTATTTGAGTTTGGTTAGACCTATGATTCACCTTTTTTTTTACTATAAAATTGTTTCTTAATTATAAATAATATCTTTTAAAAAAATGGATACTAAATTTTAGAATATCTCTATTTAATAGGATTTTCATATCAAATATTTGATGTTATAATTTTTAATATAATGAGATGTTATAACTCGTTTAAGGGCTATATGGGTTTGGTGAGACTCGTACCCGTAAATTTGGGTCAAATTGATAAGAAACCTTCTTTTACAAATAAAGCAATATGATGACTTATAGTGGCTTGAGAGAATTTAGGGAGGTTTTATGTATATATAGTAAGGTTAAAATACAAAATACAATAAAAATGATAAGGATGAGACGGAATCTAATTCATTGATCTTTATTTTAGATGGTGGAGAATAATATAAGAATAAAAATTTATGAGAACGGGATGAATGTAATAAGTTACATATGATGACTTTCTCTATTCACATGCAATGCACATGTCAATTCCTCAATCATTTTAAAACGTTTATAACATTTTCATACGACATTTTATTTATATCTTTTTTTACCGTAATAACAAACGTTTTTTTTTATCTTTTAATATGAATATCATATTTTTATATAAAAATAAAAAAAATTAATGGGGTTTTTATATTGTATTATTTGGTTGTCCATTGTGTTTTTTAATTGGGGGTTTTTCATGCATTGTGTTATAGATTTTGGTCATCGTGTTTTTCAATTGATACGCATATTAAAGATAAAAATTAAAACAATGATTACGTCATTGTGTCTTTTTGTTCGTCATCGTGTATTTATGCTCAACATTTGTCTTTCTACTTATCATTTTGTTTTAGTCATTGTGCTCAACATTCACTTAATTTGAGAAAAATAGTATTATGTTCATTGTGTAATATGTAGCTTTCATTGTGTTTTACGTTTTAGGTCATTGTGCTATATGTATTTACCATTGTTTCTTACGTTTTAGGTCATTGTGTTATATGTATTTACCATTGTGTCTTACGTTTTAGGTCATTGTGTTATATGTATTAATTATTGTGTTTCACGTTTCAGGTTATTGTGTAATATGTATTCATCATTATGTTTTATGTATTAGATAATTTGTTAATATTTTTTATTATATTTACATATTAATATTACACAACGGTGTTATTAGTATTTAAAAAACACAATGATTAGTTGAAAGACACAATGACGAAAAAACACAGAAAGACTCAATGACGAAAAAAGACACAATGGTAAGGAAAAAAGACACAGTGACGTATTTTTTTTTATTTTAATATAACAAAATTATACTCATATTAAAGATAAAAAAACGCTTGCTATTATGATGAACTTTAAAAAATATCATATGAAATAGTTATATACGTTTTAAAATGATGAAGTAATTAACATGTGATTTGCATATGAAGAGAGAAAATACATACTATTACTTTTATACCATTTTTTTCTTTAGTCTCTACTTGACACATGTTAATTAATTATGGTTCTCACACTTCTCGTTTTAGTTGTCATTTATAAAATAACTCAACCCTAATGTGTGTGTGAAAATGGAATAAAAAGCTGTTAAAGTTGGTAATATTGTGTATTATTTTTAACACAAAACTTGGAGGTGGAATCAAAATCTATACGTAACAAATAAGTAAAATATTCATATACATGTATTACAATTACAAGATTTTTCTTACTTCTTTTGTTTCATCTTTTACCATTTCCTAATACATAAATTTCAGTAAGTAAAAGTTGAGAAACTTATTTTTAATTGATATTTATTTCTTCAATTGGTGCAACATTAAAGCGTCTATGATAGTAAAAGTAATATACTATGTAACTTTTAAAACGTGTATAGTTCATTTTACATATGTTTATTCATTGTGTACCGTCTTAGTTTAATGGATATATAAAATAATAATTTTACTTAAACTTTCATCGGAAATATATATATTATTTATTGAGAGAGAGAGAGAGAGAGAGTAAAGTTTGCATGAAAATAAGTTGCCTACAAGGTAGGGCGCTTGTGCATGACAAGACGATAGTCTATCATCTATCAATTGAAAATGGAGAGACAAAATAAACCAACCTGCAAGCGTTCAAACAACAGCCAAGAAAAAGAAAAAGAAAAAGAAAAAGGGACATGCATGCATGGTATGTGGCTGTGGCTGTGTGTAAAGGAAGAGGATGATGAGTCTAATTCGACTTGCCACAAATGTATACTAGAAAAGAGTAAGCATCCAACCAATCATTATACCCAAATCCGTTAATCATCAAACCAATTTCACATCTTAGTTTCTGTGTGTTTTTGTTCTCTTTTGTGTTTATACAAACACCCATGCATACGGCATGCATCTTCCAATAATTATATATAACTTTTTATATAATTAGAGACCAAATACGTACACTTAATTATTTCTTCCAAACGAAAGTGTAAAATGTGAAAATGCATGTTGCATATGTGCACCATTTTATTCTTCTTGTTTAGACCGTGCGTTATGGAGAAAAGGAGTGACACCCTCTTTTGGCTCCCCTTCTATTCTTATTAAAGTGGCAAGCAAAGAGGAATTACCCTTGGCGCCAAAGAGACTGGCGCCACGGTAGCATGGGTGGTGCCCCCAAATCAACCACAACAGTCTTATAGTATTTCTATTAAATCTTTTCTATAATTAAATTTATCTTACATATCTGATGATCTAAATGTAATTTTCATTTATTAAAGTTTTAATAACTCTTATTTGAATCTATCAATATATAGACACGCCTTAGCAAATATATGATTTCAACTTGAATTATGTAAGACAAAATAAAAATATTATGATTTATGTTAAGTGTTAAAGAAAAAGTAAATTCATTAAACTCTCTAATTTTCTTAGCATAATCTTATATTTCATATTATCAAGGCTCGCATTTTATGTTCTAATCTATCTCTTACTAAGTTGTTTTTATAACATATATTAAAAAAAAAAAAAAAAAAAAAAACCTAGTAACCGAAGATTTAGAAGTCATTTTCATCCAACGACTTAACAATCTTTCATCATGTCGTGGCTGCTTTTATCATACAAAAGTCGTGTATAACCGGTGGCAAAGCTTAGACAAAGATAGTTGGGGGGGACTCAAAATGTGTCAAAAAAAGTTCACAAAAAGGGGGGCTAGGATCAAAATTTTTATCGAAAACGACTAAATTTTAACCATGTATAAAAAAATGTGGACGAAAACGAGTAAACTTACAATATTGCGCAAAAAAACAGGGGGCGCGGGGGCACCCCATGCCCTAAGTATACTTCGCCCCTGTGTATAACTTAAATAATGCAAACAATATGATATCCAAAAACTATTTCTGAATTTTCAATAAATCAATATAACATACAACAAAAAAAGATACGGAATTTTATATCTTATAAAACAACATATGTTAGTTATTATAATTACCGTTGAGTGAAATAGTTTATTGTTTGGCCAAAGTTGTTATACGAACATGGAAAAGAGGGAGAAGGCAGGGGTCGTATGGTAATTACCGTAAAAGGAAAGACTGGAAGAGTCTTATCTATGAAGAGACACTACACTATGCCAGGATGAGTCTCAGCGATGAAGGGACACTACACTTCAAAATTTTCTGCTGCTTTGTTGAAGAGACGTGGATCGACTCACTGGTAGACGATCTACTTTCCTCGGGTGTGATTATGCTTCTTCACCGATGGTTTTCTTGGATCTGGGCTCTTCCACCTACAAAATGAACAGCACCGTCAACTTACCCCTCAGAAAGGGACAGAGGGGTCCTCTTTGGGGTAACCCTCCGGTGTGAGAATAAGTATTTGTAGGAGAAGATAATGTTATCAGAGTAAGGAAATCTGGAGAGTATTGCTTAATAGCTGAATACTCTGTAATTTGCTGTGATTGTGTGTGTTACTGACTGTAACTGTCTGTGAGTGAATGTAATTGAATATGATTGAATGTCTCTCCTTGTGGAGTTGATGCTGTATTTATAGTGCTAGGGTTTCCACTGATTGGGCTCAGCCTTGTTGGCCTCCTCCAATTGCTCTGCGCCACGTGTCCTCTGGGACACCTAGTGCTTTCTCATTGGTTATAATCACGTGGTAGCACATGGGTTATGTTGAGTTGTCCACCTTTCATTTGGCAGCTGTCAACATCAGCATATTCTTATTCCTTAAAAAGATACCTTCTGGAAGGTTGTCTGACGTGAAAAATCAAGGTTGCCCTAATCCTGATTTGGATAAGGGCGAGGTTGATTATGTGCATGTGTGATATGCGCCTATCCTGAGGATGCGCTAGGTCTTCTCTTTATTCTCACGCGCAGATGTTTCATGCGCAAATGTGATATGCACGAGCATGTGATATGCGCCGCGCGCGTATGCGCCACGCGCATATGTGATATGCGTGAGCATATGTGATGCCTGAGCATATGTGACGCGTGAGCATCTGTGGTGCCTGAGCATATGTGATGCCTGAGCATATGTGATGCGTGAGCATCTGTGGTGCCTGAGCATATGTGATATGCGCCATGCGCATAGGTTTTGGCTTTGTGCCTTCGTAATGTCTTGATTTCAAGCCTCTTGTCTATATCTTGTGGGTTGACCCGCCTTGCTCGGTGTTGAGGCGGGTACATACCTCTTCATGCCCCCCCAGTCTAATGTGTGTCTTGTCTCGCGCGAGCGAGGTAAGATAGATGTTAGACTAAATAGTTTGCTCTTTTAGTAGGGGTTTTGTCTGTTTCTTCTTATTACTCGTCATTGCGATAAATTCTATCCTTTTGGCTGATAACGAATCGTCTATGTACGTGATGGAGACGTGTCAGACCTTTCGTGTGCTCGAGGTGCTACAGTTGCCTTTCGTGTCCCCTCAAAGAGTGTCAGGAACACGTGTCGCGCTCGCATTGGTCCGTTCCTGCGAGTGGTGGCGCGTGAACTCTGGCAACAGCTGTATTATTTCTTTTCGTGTCCCCTCACACAGTGTGATTGACACGTGTCGCGCTTCCATTGGCTTACACCTGCGAGTGGGGGCGCGTGAAGTCCGATCAGCACCCATATTTCTCTCTCCTGGGCCTATAAAAGCCAGCCCTTAGAGGTTTTTTTTTTTTATCCTTCATCTTCTTGTTTATTATTCAGAGCTTTTCTTTCTTTGTCTTCTGATTACCTTTGTTCTGCTTCCCAAATATCTGTTATTCAGAAGCAACCTTTGTTCGTTGTCTCAGTTGTATGTCTGATAGCTCAGACAACACAATCTCCCCCATCCATTGCCGTAGAAAATCGTTAGTAATGTCTACATTGAAGAAGACCGGCAAGGGGAAGAAGGCTGCTGAGGTCTCATCGGAGGAGGTAGGGAGGACAAAGGCCGTGAAGAGGTGGAATGAAATCCCCTGCAAACTGAGGCAGGCTGATCTTGACAGTCTTATCGCCTCTCAAGGGTTTCTCCCTGTGTTTGGCTGCATGTTGCCTGGGGCCGGGCAAACGGCGGCGGACCCGCCCACCGGCTATATATCCCTTTATAGCCATTTTTTCACCCACTGCAACCTTCGTCTCCCGATGACAAGGTTTGTGGGTGCACTGCTTAAATTTTATGGGATTCATATATCCCAAGTCCATCCGTTTGGACTTGTGCGCATGACTCACTTTGAGTTCATGTGCAAATCCCAGCGCGAGGAGCCCACCCCTCGGCGCTTTCAGTTTTTTTATAAGCCCAAGATCCAAGATTCTTGGATCTCCTTTATTCCTCGCAGTCAGAAGGTCAAATGCTCCACTGTTTCATTCAAGAGCCTTCATGACTGGTCTGAGAGGTTTTTTTGCATCAGGGCTGGTGTGATCCCCATCCGCATGACGATGCGCGCGATTTCTTCTGCGCCTGCGGATGTGGGTGTCCTCAAGAACCCAACTGGCGCCTGGGTTAATAAGTTGACCGCTGAACCATCCCCCGCCAGGAACATTTGTGAGGAGGCGCTGGTGGGGGTTGGTATGAGCAGGAGGTGGGCGGACAGCGCGACTGAGCCCGTTATCCAAGTCGACGGCTTGTGTAAGTTTATCTCATTGCTTTACTTCCGCGCGAACATAATTCTTTTTGCTGATATCATTTGACTTGTTTTGTGCAGTCACCAAGGAGTATATCCACGCCGCATATGATGAGCATATGGAGGGTGGCTCCGTCGCGCTCGGCGATGGGGAGGTTGGTTTCCCCGATCGCTTTGATGACATGTTCATCCCTGTTGATCTGGGATTTGTCTTCGATAGCGATGTGCCTGGTAAGCCTTTGTACTTATGCATTTTCCTTTATAATACCAAATTTGGCTAACACTTCTGTTGCGTGTATTGTAGATGCGCTCGAAAACTACGAGCTGGAGCTCGCGGAATGGGAGGAGGAGGAGGAGGCGCCCCAACTAAAGCGTAAAGCTAAGGGGAAAACTGGCGCGGGGGCCAGTAAGAAACAGAAGAAAGATGTTGCCCCTGTTGTTCAGGATCCTCCTACTCAGGCGGGGGGATTTGGGAAAACCCAGGAGTTTACCACCAAGGTTTCCTTGGCTTCCCTGCCTCAAAAAGTGGGCAGACCTCCTGTCCACTTGAGGTATGGTGGCGCTACCTCCTCCCTTCGCGCGGCGGAAAAGGGAAGCGGTGTTGCGCCTTCGACAGGTATACTTTGCTTATCCTTTGCTTATCTTTTATGGTTCTATGAGCGCGATTCTGATAGAATTACTAATGAATCTTTGCTCACTCAAATGTTTGTAGAGCCGGCGACAGCGCAACAAGATGCCGAGCCTGCGCCGGAGGTCGCTTCGAAGTCCCCTGTTTTACCCTCAAAGAAGGGTAGAATGGACTTCATGGCGATGTTTGCTTCGCGAACGGAGTTGCGCCAAGGTACGTATTGCGCTCTTTTTTTCTGACTTTCTTTTAGATCAAGTCATGAACCCTTTCTTGTTGTTGATTTTTTCATAGAAGCCGTAGCTGGCGTACAAGCTGCTGGCGGCACTCCTGGCGCCGGTGCCAGCGCCGTTGGCTCTGCTCCTGCTCCTGCAAGCGATGAATCTCCCCTCATTGGGATTACTAAGGAGCAGGAGGCCGTTTTGCGCGCCGACCTGGCGGCGTCGAGACCTCCCTCACCTCCTCCTGCGCACAGCCCTCCTCGCGAGACCGATTTTGGCTCTAGGTCGCAAGAGAAAAGGCCTATTTCAGAGGAGGATGAGGAGGTTCATGCTGAAGACTCCGATGGCGCCCGCGCCAGCCCTGCAGCGCCACGAGGTTTCGCGGCGGAGCCTTCTCGTGGGGCTGGCGTTGACTTTTCTGCTTCATCCCCGCAGGTATAGGTTCTTTTTTGCTGCGCGGACTTCCATCTTAATGTTTTGATGACTTAGATAATCACTTTGTTTTTGCAGGAAGCCGATCACATTTACCGCCCGAGATGGAATATTACTGAAGACAGCACATTTCAGTCCATGGGTGTGTGTGCGGAATTCTGGGCTCATGCTGTGCCTCCATCTGAAAGGAGGTTCCAGGAGGACCACGCTCGCGACGACCTGCTCAACGATCATATGTTTGCTGGGTCGGCCTTCTTTGCTGCCTCCCAAGAGCTTCGCTCTGATTACGTAAAAGTACGTGATGCTCTTGCGGAAGCCAAGCAAGAGGCTAAGGTGTCTGCTTGGCATCTTTCTGATGCTCGCGAGAGAGCTGAGAAGCTCCAAGCAGAGCTCAGTGAGAACAGAGCAAGTGCCAACAGCGCCTTTGTGAAGCGCGGTCATGAGCTTCAGGCTGCGCGGGAGAAGCTGCAGGCGGCGGAGGCGGACGCGGCCAAGTACGCGCGCAGAGCGCGCGACTTGGAGCTGGAGGCGGAGGCGCGTGACCAAGCTCTTGTCCAGTCTATCACTGAAAAATCATCACTGGAGAGTGAGGTTGTGCGCCTGAAGAAGGAGCTGGCGGCCGCGCAGGCCGATAAAGATGAAGCCTTGGCGACGGCAGCGTCTAGCCAGGAAGCACTTGATGCTGCGCGGGCGGAAAAAGAAGAAACCTTGGCGGCAGCAGCGTCCGACAAAGAGGAGCTGAAAAAGACTAAGGAAACTGTTGAGTTATTAAACTCTCAGGTTCCTGCCCTCGAGACGTCTGTTGCTGGCCTCGCGCAGGATCGCCAATGGCTAATCTCACAGGGCATGACTCGTTGCGCTTTCGCGATGAAATACTCAGACGAGTTTCAGGCCCTTGTGATGGACTGCAACGCTGCCGCGCGCTTGGTGGGTCGAGCTGAAGGGTTTACGGATGGCTATGAATATGGCATGTTGAAGAAGAACCCATCCGAGTACCCTTATCAGAGCGACGTTGCCTGCGCGGACATGGCCGCGATGGGGGAGAGGTATATGAATACTCCCATTCCCATCCTTGCGCAGGTATTTTAACTTTAATGAGATTACTTTGATTTATTTTCCAAGTATTTTTGTACTCATATTTTCGCTTATGATTTGCAGATATCCGCGCTTGCTGACCAGCCCGATCTCGTCGCGCTAAAGAAATTACTTGACGAGTGCGAAGGGGCTGGCGGCGGCGATGATGGCGGGCGAATGCTGGCGTTGCTAGCGGCTCTGGCGTGGCCAAAAGATCCGCTCCTGACACTGTCGTGCTAGAAGACTCCATTCAAGATGAACTACTTGACTATGGTCAGTTTGGAGATGATGAGGAGCAGGCTGCGCCAGATGCTGAGGGCGATGATGAGGATGATGAAGAGGCTGATGTCAACGTGGAGACTTGAGAAGCCCTTCATGTTTTTTTTTTTTTATTTGTAGTTTGTATCTCATCTTGTAAACTTGTAAATTTCAATGCTTTGGAATGAAATTTTGTTTTTCCCTTCTTCGCATCTTGCGCATTCCCATTCATCTCTTTATATAAGATATGCTTGCACGTTGGAATAAGAACAAGGTTGTAAGAAATTTATTATACTTAACCCTTGTCATATTGTAAGTGATTTTGCCATATCTTGATTATGTTGACACGTGTCTTGGCGCTTTCATTATTCCTCTTTTGCGCGACGTTATCGCGCGTTTATGGAATTATGAGTTTTTTAGCCTTTACGCGTCAATGTGTTACTCAGATATCCACTACAATTTCATGCGCGACCCCAACCTGAGACCTTAACAACTATGTTTTGGCATTTGCTTTGCCTTAGTTGTGTTTAGGTGTTTTATGGTCAGGCTGCGCAGCATGTAAGAGGGATGTTGTGAGTGATTTGAGCTAAGGCTCACATTATTGGGCTAAGGCCCTGGCGTTTTAGAGTTAAGACTCATTAACGCGTTTGAGCTTGAAGCTCGCGCATGTATGTTTTACTTCGTTTTATTTTGTTTTGATGTCAATACCATGTTGTCATATTGCTCAAAATTAATAAAGAGAAGTGTGAAACATGTATGCAAAAGGTAATAGAATTGGGCTAAGGCCCTGACGTTTTAGAGTTAAGACTCGTTAACGCGTTTGAGCTTGAAGCTCGCGCATGTATGTTTTACTTCGTTTTTATTTCGTTTTGATGTCAATACAATGTTGTCATATTGCTCAAAATTAATAAAGGGAAGTGTGAAACATGTATGCAAAAGGTAATAGAATCCACATTAAGAGAAGATAGCGCGTATCATTATTCATAATGGCTTAAAAAGCCTTGATTACAAACTTGACATTTTTACATGAAACATTTTCTAAGCTGTGCCGCGTTCCATGCGCGCGGGATCTTCTTTCCATTCAAATCTTTTAAAGCGTATGCGCCCTTTCCCAATTCTTCCGAGACTTGATAAGGTCCCTCCCAATTGGGGGACATTTTTCCCGGGGGTATCGCGCGGCTTGCTTCATTGTTTCGAAGGACCAAATCATTTTTCTTGAAGTGGCATTCTTTCACGCGCTGGTTGTAATATTTTTCCAGTTTTTTCTTGTATTTGGCTTCACTGATGATAGCCGCCTCTCTGCGCCCTTCAAGTAAGTTGAGATCCAACCTTCTTTCGCGTTCGTTATCAATCTTGCTCATCATGAGCACTCTATGGGATGGGCATCCAACTTCTGCTGGAATCATTGCCTCTGTTCCATAGGTTAGGCTGAACGGGGATTCGCCATTGCTGGTTTTGCTTAATGTCCTGTGTGCCCACAGGACATTAGGTAGCTCTTCGACCCAAGAATGGGATTCTCCCTCCAACCTTTTCTTCAGCCCATTTAACAAGCTTTGGTTCGCGCGTTCCACTTGTCCATTCCCCTGAGGGTGATAAACTGAAGTGAAAATTTGGTTGATGCGCAATTCCTTGAGCCAGCTGGATATCTTCTTGTCAGTGAATTGCTTGCCATTATCGCTCACAATTTCCATGGGCAAGCCAAAACGGCATATGATGTGGCTCCAGATAAACTGCTTCATCGCTTCGGCTGTTATTTTTGCTAGTGGCTTGGCTTCAACCCATTTTGTAAAATAATCTACTGCCACTACCAAAAATTTTACTCGCCCAGGCGCTTGCGGTAGGGGACCCACAATGTCGATTGCCCATTTGTGGAAAGGCCATGCTGAGGTTACTGGAATCAAGTTGTTCTTTGGCCGCATGGTGTTCGGCGCATAGCTCTGACATGCTTTGCATTTTTGGATCTCTTTTAGAGCGTACAAGTACATGCCAGGCCAATAGTAACCTGCGCTCATTGCCTTGGCAACCACCATGCGCGGGCCAGCATGTATTCCACAGATTCCTTCGTGTATCTCTCTGATCACATAGCTTGCTTCCTCAGCATCTAGGCATTTCATGAGCGGTCCAAGATAAGAGCGTCGATAAAGTGTACCATCAAGCAGTTCATAGTTTTGCGACTTGTGTCTTATCTTCCTCGCCTGTGCGCGATCGTCTGGTACTTTTCCCTCCTTCAAGAATTCCATTATTGGAGTTATCCATGATGAAGGTGTTGTATGAGTTACAAGGACAGACTTTGCTACCACCGACGGGTTGCTCATTACTTCTACCCTGACATCTTTGCCAAAGTGATCGAAACTGGTTGATGCCATCTTACTCAGCGCGTCTGCAGATTTGTTTTCACTGCGCGGAATATGAATGATTCTGAAGCAGTCAAATTGCTCGATGAGCTTTTTCGCCTGCTCTAGATACAGAGGCATGGTGTTCTCCTTGGCATCATAAAGGCCATTGACCTGTGCTGCTACCAAGTATGAATCAACATGGGCCTCTAGCTTTTTAACCCCGAATTTGTGCGCGATGCGCAGGCCAGCCAGCAGGGCTTCATACTCAGCCTCATTGTTGGTGCTCTTGAAGTCCAACCTGATGGCGTAAGTATATTCATGATTCTCTGGATCCACCAGTTTGAGGCCTGCGCCGGACCCTTCATTGTTTGAAGCTCCGTCCGTGAACAATCTCCAAACATTTTCTTCATCGTTGGGTCGCGGAGGGTCTACCTCGCGCTGAGCCTCTTCAATTTTTCCTTCGGGGACTTCTGCAATGAAATCAGCTAAAACTTGCCCCTTTATTGCTGGACGGGGCTTATAGGCGATCGTGTGCTTGCCTAATTCCAGCGCCCACTTTGTCAGCCTTCCTGAGAGCGCGGGGCGCCGCAAGACTTGCTGGATGTTGTAACCAGTCAGAACTTCAATGGGATGACCATTGAAATATCTATGAAGCTTGCGCGACGCGTGTGTTAGTGATAAAACTAACTTTTCCATGATGGAGTAGCGCGTCTCAGGATCTGTCAGCACCCGACTCACATAGTATATTGGCGTTTGGATTCCCTTGCGATCCACCAATAATACTGCGCCGATGGCGCGCTCTCCTGCTGATAGGTATAATGTCAAAGTTTCACCAGGAAGTGGAGCTGTGAGCGCGGGCAGATTTATCAAACATTCTTTTATCTCCCTGAAAGCTTGCTCGGCCTCAGGAGTCCATTTGAATTGGCTTTTCTTTAAGCAATTCCTCAATGTGTTGACAAACGGGGTAGATTTGCTTGCATGGTTCGCTAGGAACCTGTTGATTGAAACCAATCTACCATTCAGCTTCTGGACTTCTTTCATGGTGGATGGTGAGGGCATGTCAAGGATGGCCTCCACCTTTTCTGGGTTCACCTTGAAACCGTCCTTGGTGACCATTACACCTAGAAATTTTCCCTCTAGTACGCCAAAAGTGCATTTGCTCGGATTGAGCTTCATGTTAACTTCCTTTAGGCGCCCAAGGGTTTCCTCGATGTCTTTGAGCATTTGCTTTTCCTCCCTGCTCTTGATCACCAAATCATCCACATAGACTTCTAGGTTTCTTCCGATTTGCTCGCTGAAAACGGCATCCATAAGTCTTTGGTAGGTGGCGCCCGCATTCTTCAAACCAAAGGGCATTTTTGTGTAGCAAAAAACACCCTTGTCGGTTCTAAATGCGGTCTTGTCCTCGTCTTGTGGTGCCATTTGAATCTGGTGATAGCCCTTGTAGGCATCCAGGAAACATTTGAGTTTGAATGGCGCCACGGAGTCCACCTTTGCATCGATGTTTGGGAGGGGGTAACAATCTTTTGGGCACGCTTTGTTGAGGTCCTTGAAGTCAATGCACATCCTCCACGACCCGTTACTTTTCTTTACCATCACAGGATTGGCTACCCACGTCTGGTATCGTATCGGGCGGATGATGTTTGCGCGCAGTAGATCCTCAACCTGCTCATTCATGGCCCTCGCCTTTTCATCCCCCATGACTCTCTTCTTTTGAGCAATTGGCTCTACAGACTTGAAGGTGTTGAGAGAATGTTGTGCCAGGTCTCGCGGAACCCCAGTCTTATCAGAGTGTTGCCACGCGAAGACCGACATATAGGCTGTGAGCAACCTTTTCATTCTCAACCTCGTGTCGTCTGATATCGTAGCGCCAATTGTGATTTTTTGCTCCGGGAATTTCGGGTTGAGAATCCATTCCTCTGGCGCGTTTTCTGCCATTGGAATTTTCATTCTCCCCTCCCGCGGAGTAGTTGTCACTGCGCACAAATGATCTCGGTACACAAAAGTTACACCTGTTGGTGTTGGGAACCCCAACGCGCCGTGCGCTGGTGACGGTATGGCGTTAAATTGGGCAATCGTCCCTCTACCCAAGATCATATTGTGGCAAGAAGTGGTGGGCAGGACCAAGAAGTTGACAACTTCGGCTCGCTTGTGTTTCTCATCCCCCATAGTTAGCTCAAATTGTATTTGACCTAGGGGATGAATGATTTCATTTGAAACACCAGAGATTGGTGCATTCACAATTTCAAGCCTCGCTTGGTCTGCCGAATCCAGTTTTCTGAAGCATTGCTCATACATGATGTCTGATTCGCTGCCAGTGTCCACCAGGACTTTTGACACTTCGTAATGAGCAATGTGTGTAGTGATGACAAGAGGACTGCTGATAGAAGGGCCTCCCCTGATTCTTGGGAAGATTACTTGTTGCTCGCGCCAATCTCCTTGGATTTGCGCGCTTCTCTTTCTTGATGTTTGCCCTTGCCTTCCTCCCTCGGCTACACAGATTCTTTTGTACTTTTTGCTGGCAGAGGCTCCTTCTGGTTGTTCATTTTCTGGTCTTGAGTTTTTTACCAGGTGAGCCAGCTTGCCTGATTTCACATCCTTTTCAATAGCATCCTTCAAGTGGTGGCATGCATCAGTGTTGTGTCCTGTGGATTTGTGAAACTCACAGTACTTGCCACTGTCTGATGGTCCCTTGTAGTGTAGTGGCTTGGGGCTTTTGAATTGGACGTTCTCAGTGCTTAACACCTGTGAAGGCGTTTTAGTGAGGGGAGTCCATATTCTTGGCAGAGGTCTGTTAGGATCTCTGCCGCCTTCCCTCTTGTCACCCTCCCCGCGATTACGAACATCTTTTTGGGGCTGGGGTGAGCTTGGTTGCGCCTGCTTTTCTGCGGAAGAAAAACTGGTTGGTTGCAACCTGGACCATACAGAGTTCTGTTTGCCCCTTTTCTCTCTGCTGCGCGGTGACTCAGCTTGATGCGCTCTTTCTCTTGCCCTATCTTGGGCAATTTGTTTTTCATTTCTCGCGAAAACTCGCGATGCTTCCATTAACTTGGCCCACGTGGTGGGCATGCCATCTCTGCTTACGAGAGCTCGGCGGAGTTGATCACTGCGCGCGCTTTGTATAAAGGCCACGCGCAATAGTTGCTCAGTGATCCCTCCGATTGCCAGAGACTCCTGATTGAAACGAGTGATGTAGTCTTCAATCGTTTCATCATTCCTGCGCACGCAGTGCATGATGTCATCAGGGTCGCGCGTGTGTCTGCGCTGCTGTACGAAGTGGGCTTGGAATTTTTCCAATAGTTCCTCGAACCCATCGATTTGCCCCGTCGGCAAGCTCTCGAACCAGACACGCGCCGCGCCCGTGAGGCAGCGAGCAAACATGTGACACCATGTTGGCATCGTCCAGCTCTCTAGGTTTCCCGTGTTGTAAAAACCTTGCAAGAAATCGTCTGGATCTGTTGTGCCGTCATATTTGCCCAAACCACTTGGCATCTTGGTTTTGTGCTGGATGGGAGCCTTCGCGATGCGCTCAGTGAACTTTGAATGTTTCACCAAGATGGCTGGTCTGTACGGTGTGGTTACGTCCACTTGCCCTCTAACTGGTGGGCTGTACGGTATGTGCAGATCCAGATCGGCTCTGGCTCCAGGCGCCATGTTCACAGGCGCGCGGAGCTGTGAGCCTCCTGCATGAGTATCTCGCGTCTTCCTCATGCTGTGCACTTCTTCATCACTGAACTCAGTGTGTGCAGTGTGAACAGAATGTCCTTCTTCCGGCGCGCGCGGCCTTTTTGTTCCATGAACAGTTTGCTTATCAAACGCTTGCCTTCGTGTTAAGTCGGCTAGCTTTTTCTGTTTGACCATCTCATTGTACTTGTCCATTAGACGCCGCTGCTCGTTTATGAGCCATTCTTTAGGATCATTTGTTTCATCTTCTGGACCCATTGGTCCTTTTTGCTTCGCGCCGGCAAGATTTTGTAACGTGAGATCGTCTGGAGGAGTTTCAGTCTGGCCGTGAGGAGTTGTGATGAAGGGACGGTTACTGGTGGTGCGCGTAGAATCACGCGCCCCCCTCAGAAACTGTTGTCCCTCATTAACATCCTCACGTTCAATATCCTCCAGAACTTGATCAACGTTACGAACGCCAGAAACCATGGTGATTTTTTTTTTATATATAGATCTGATGAGATCTGATTGCCGTTGTAACAGTGGATGGCGCCAATGAAGAGACGTGGATCGACTCACTGGTAGACGATCTACTTTCCTCGGGTGTGATTATGCTTCTTCACCGATGGTTTTCTTGGATCTGGGCTCTTCCACCTACAAAATGAACAGCACCATCAACTTACCCCTCAGAAAGGGACAGAGGGGTCCTCTTTGGGGTAACCCTCCGGTGTGAGAATAAGTATTTGTAGGAGAAGATAATGTTATCAGAGTAAGGAAATCTGGAGAGTATTGCTTAATAGCTGAATACTCTGTAATTTGCTGTGATTGTGTGTGTTACTGACTGTAACTGTCTGTGAGTGAATGTAATGGAATATGATTGAATGTCTCTCCTTGTGGAGTTGATGCTGTATTTATAGTGCTAGAGTTTCCACTGATTGGGCTCAGCCTTGTTGGCCTCCTCCAATTGCTCTGCGCCACGTGTCCTCTGGGACACCTGGTGCTTTCTCGTTGGTTATAATCACGTGGTAGCACATGGGTTATGCTGAGTTGTCCACCTTTCATTTGGCAGCTGTCAACATCAGCATATTCTTATTCCTTAAAAAGATACCTTCTGGAAGGTTGTCTGACGTGCACAATCAAGGTTGCCCTAATCCTGATTTGGATAAGGGCGAGGTTGATTATGTGCATGTGTGATATGCGCCTATCCTGAGGATGCGCTAGGTCTTCTTTTTATTCTCACGCGCAGATGTTTCATGCGCAAATGTGATATGCACGAGCATGTGATATGCGCCGCGCGCGTATGCGCCACGCGCATATGTGATATGCGTGAGCATATGTGATGCCTGAGCATATGTGACGCGTGAACATCTGTGGTGCCTGAGCATATGTGATGCGTGAGCATATGTGATGCGTGAGCATCTGTGGTGCCTGAGCATATGTGATATGCGCCATGCGCATAGGTTTTGGCTTTGTGCCTTCGTAATGTCTTGATTTCAAGCCTCTTGTCTATATCTTGTGGGTTGACCCGCCTTGCTCGGTGTTGAGACGGGTACATACCTCTTCATTTGTGTATTTAGCGTAGTTGGTAAATTATTATTTTGTAAATATTTAAATATTCACACATCAAAATAAATTATTATTATTTATCTAAAATAAAGATCATCATAAATGATAAATTTTCAAAAACTAGAAAGTGTTTTAGCATTTTCTGTGAATACAAAAAAAAAATAGGCATTACATCAAATATTAGATTTTTTTTTAACGTGAGAACGTTATTATAGTAAACATATTGAATCATGGTTAGATCAACATACTATGTTTAAAAACGAGACCTTTTTGTAAAAGAATTATGTTGTTATCACTGCAAAAAATCAAGATGTTATCAGCTTTTACTTTTTCATTTTGCAAATACATAAATAGTACAATTTCTCACATCTCCCCATGTCTAATTTAATTTAAACGTTGCTCAAATCACACACACTAATCCAAATATCTAATCATGAATGTATGATTACTAATTTTGTTTTGAAAATTAAAGGTATTAGAAAAAGTGGGTGACTAAATTCTTACCTTTATTTAGCTGTCTCTAAATATAATCCTACTAGTTTTTATTCCCCGTATTACAGGGGTTTTTATATATTTTGTTTCTAATATTTATTTATAATATGAACTTTTATTTTTTTTATTGTATGAAAATTAATAATATACTTATGAGTTGATAATAAATTGTTTTACAAATAAAAGAGAATTTATAACCCGATTTAAAAGCTACATGGGTTTGATAAGATCCACGACCCGTTTATTTTTTTATTATAAATTTGGTTTTTTAATTATAAATAATATATATCTTTTTTTTAAATAAATCAGATAGTTTTTATCCCTCGTATTACAGATGCTGTTTTACATTACTCGTTTTTAATATATATATACTTTTTTGAGTTTAATTTTATTTATTGTAAGAAATTTACAATATAATTAGTGTTTGATGATCAAAGGGTTTCACAAATAACTATGATGTTATAACCTGGTTTAAAAGTTATCAGGGTTTGGTGAGATTCAAGACCCGCTTATTTTTTTACTGTAAAATTGTTACTTAATTATAAATAATATCTTTTTTTTAAAAAAATCATATAATAATTTTTAGTATATCCTATTTTATTGGATTTTCACATCAATAATTTGGTGAGATTAATTTTTAATTTAATGGGATGTTATAACGCGTTTAAGGAATATTTGGATTTGGTAAGACACATACCCATGAATTCGGGTCAAATGCATGAGAAGTCTCCATTTAAAAATCAAGCAAATCTAGTGACTCCAGAAAAGAAGGGAGCGGCCACATCGCGACACATAAGATTTTTATGTTTTCGTTTATATATATTATAGTTAGTAAATTACCCCGACAAATAAGACTCACCTTGTGGACTTGCTTCGGACATACGGCTTTCAAAGAGGTTAGAAACAGAAAACGATGAAGGGCTAAATTCGGATATATGACCTCTTGTATAGGAATTCCCATACGCTTACTCTTTCAAGATTAAAGATTAAGCAATATAGCTTCATGGACAAATAATGATAAAATAATGTATAAAGTAATCTACACGAAAATACTAGTGTATTAGATGTTTTTATTCTATAATTTTTATACCGTACATAAAAACTGTTTATGATAAATGAGGCACAATACTGGTGGAGTGTTTTAATAATATTTTGGTCGTTCACAAGAGAAAACAATGAAACACAATAGTATATAATTGACAGAATTTCGTACGTAGTACGTTATATTTAATCAATAATAAATAAAGTATTAGATAAATATATACTTTCTCCGTCCCATTTTAAGTGTCTTAGTTTGAATTTTCAAGTCTTTCTTTTGCAACTTTGACCGTAAATATTTTTGTTCGTGTCATATAATACTTGATGACATTATATCAATGTAAAATACATTTAAAACCCAATCCATTCATATAATTTTCATCAAGTATTATATGACACGAATAAAAATATTTACGGTCAAATTTGCAAAAGAAAGACTTAAAAATTTAAACTAAGACACTTAAAATGAGACGGATAGAGTATTAATTTATATGAATTGTTAATTTCAAATAATTTATAGATTTCGTACCATTTTATTTGATGTTTGACTATGAAGGAGAATTATATATATATAGTGAAGAGACACTTACCTTACATTTGGTTTTCCTTTGCGATTTCAATTCTCACTTTTTAAAGTTTCGTTCTCCTTTTGCGGGAGTATGATCTGACTGGTTTAGAAAAGTCTAATCTTAGATGCACTAAAATTGACTCAACACTAGAGGTGCATAAATCGGTTTAAAACTTAAAACCGGTTGGGGTTAAAACCTAATCAGTTTGGTCAACAAAGTCAAAAACGGTTTATGATTGGTTTCGGTTTGGGTTGAAACCGGTTTCGTTACCATCTAACGATCGATTTCGGTTTGATTTTTGGTCGGTTTAAGTTCGGGTTTTGACCGGTTTTCGCTGGTTTCGATTCGTTTAACCGGTTTTGGTGGAGAAAATTACAAACTGGTTCCAAACCTACGGTTTCAATCGGTTTCAAACCGGTTTCTACATAATCAGTTTCAAACCGATCGGTTTCGGTTCGATTTTTAGGTCAGGTTGGTTCTGTTAACCGATTTATTTTCCCACCTCTGCTCAACACCCATAGCCTTTTATCAATTGTAACGATTACTTTGGACTATGATCTTAATTTCTATTATCACCAACTACTTTGACGTTTGGTGACATATGAAAACACATTTAAAGCAAATTGCTTTTGTCCTTGGACTTTGATCTTAATTTCAATCATCATCCACTACTCTGGACTTTGATCTTAGTTTCTATTATCATCCAATTAAAAATGAAAATATACGAAAGTTGCATTGCAATTATATTATAGCTAAAATTAAACTAAACCTTTTGTGTACAATTAAAATCTTTTTCAAATACTATGCAAGGTTTACATTTAAATTATACGGACGCCAAATCGTGACACGAGTCATGTAAGGGATGTGATATGCTCACAGGAACATGTAAGAAAGAAATCATTGTATAGATAGATTTTACCCGATTTATATTTGTGTATGTACTTTTCTAGGGTTGCATTTAGATTACATAATTAAAAATGAATATACACGAAAGCTGCATATCAGTTATATTATACCTAAAATTAAACTAAACCTTTTGTACATTAAAATATATTCAAGTTCTATGTGAGGTTCGCATTTAGATTATATGAACACCAAATCATGATACGAGTTATATTAAGGATGTGATATACTCACAACATGTGAGAAAGAAATTACTGTATAGATAGATTTTACCTAATTTATTATCATGTATGTACTTTTCCCCGGGCGTGCACCACATGTTTATACCATTGCTACGCTCATAGATGTGTTTTCTATGTTACCTATCACCTTTTAGTCAAGTGTGCTCTTATTCTTGTATTGATAGTTAATTGATAAAAATTAATGTGTATGTGAACGTGGGTAGCTAATGATTTTAGTATCATCAAGTTTCTGGGTAGTTAGGGATTTACTCTAGACCAAATTAGAATTTTACTAATCTATTAAATCAATATAATTTGCCAAATGTTATTCTACTAGGCTATTTATCTAGGCTTCCAACTCACCAAATTTCCATTCTAAGAGTCTCTATTATGCTGTCATGTGTCATCTCACACACTATTTAAACCTTAAAATTTCTACCATCTCTCTCTCTCTCTCTCTCGGCTTAATTACTAACTCCACCATCTTCTATATTCCGGTAATGTAGATTGAGATTAATCGTTTTCCGGTAATGACTAACAATGTTATTTGATTTTCCGGCAATGTAATATCTTTTTCCAGTAAGGTTTTTCGATATGGTTTTATATTTATTTTAATTGTTATATGATTTTGTAATAATCTTTTTAGGTTGTATATCAAAATCCAAGATTGAATTGATATTTTGAAGTTATTACGGTTTTCCGGTAAGATTTTTGTTTTCCGTTTTTGTTTGTATTTAATCTCTCTCTCTCTCTCTCTAACTCCACAAATGTTATATGATTTTCCGGCAAGGTTATATCTTTTCCCGGCAACATCATATTTACTTCCGGTTATTGTAGATCTAACCTTTTTATTTTTATTTTCATTGTTAACTGATTTTTTTTAAATCAGTTTAGGTTCTAAATCAAAAACGACAATTAAGCTAATATTTCTACTTTTTTCCGGTAAGTTTTTCGGTTCATGTGTTATACCTATAACAATGGTTGTTTTATATTTATTTGAAGTTTTATATTTTTCATGTATATTTCTTTTACATGTTCTTCTAGGTTCTAAATAAAAAATTTCATCCATGGACATTATCATTATTCTTTTTCCGGTAAGGCCAATAATAAATTGTAAATCTGTGGTTTAACATTCTATAACATGTAGCATTACCGCGATTACTTTTTTTTAATTTCTAAAGCGATTACAATTTCGAATTTTAAATTCCAAATTTAAGTTAAATTTGAAATTTGTAAATGGTAAGTCAATATTCCAAAACGTTTAAACTTACCATCATTACAATTTATTATTTTCTAAAACGATTTGATTTAAAAAGTTTAAATTTCCAAATTTAAATTAAAGTTGATTTTTTTATTTAATTGCTGGTCAAACGTGTAAGTTGGTAAGTTAAACGATTTGATTTAAAAAGTTTAAATTTCCAAACGATTTGATTTAAAAAGTTTAAATTTCCAAACTAAAATTAAAGTTGATTTTTCTTAATTGCTGGTCAAACGTTTAAGTTGGTAAGTTAAACGTTTTGATTAAAAAGTTTAAATTTCCAAATTTAAATTAAAGTTGATTTTTTTATTTAATTGCTAGTTAAACGTTTAAGTTGGTCAAACATTTTTAAATTGTCTGGTCAAACATTGAAGTTCAATTTAACTTTAAGTTGAACTTTTTATATGACTGATTAAACAAACATTCATAATGTCTAAAATTACCATCACTAAAGTTTATTATTTCTAAAACGATGTAATTTAAAATTTATAAATTTCTAAATTTAAATTAAAGTTGAACTTTATGAATTACTAGGTAAATATTTCATAACATGTAACATTACCACGATTAAAATTTATTATTTGTAAACGAATATTAATATTTAATTTTCTCATTTTAGGTTATGTTACCAAGTTGATATAGCTAATTTCATGGGTTGAAGATTTGTTGATAAGATATCTTATTTTTTGTTTAATATTGATGTATATTTTTGTTATTATTCATGTATTTATGTATTTTTCACAATTCATGTAATTTATTTGATTTTTATATAATCAATCATATATAGTTGTTTGTTTTGTCCATTTAATATATTTTAATCAGAACCGATGTATTAAAGAAAAATTTTATTTTTGTATCTTATATTTATCTATTTATTAATGATAATCTCTATAATTTATAATAATTATTATAATTTTAGTAATTTTGTTATTATTAATTTATTACCTTTTCTAATTAGTTGTTACATCTTATTTTGACAGAAATAATAACATTTACTCCTTATCATTTTTATATTTCAATATATTTGACTCAAAACATTATTATTTTATTATATTGTAAGATACATTATATTTTCTATATATAACCAATTACATTATATATGGAAAACCTAATAAATAAGTTATAAATTTTTCATGATTTTAATTACAAGATATTTAAACTTCTTTTAAATTCGAAAATTGACTAATATTTCAACAAATTTTTAAATGTTTTAATACTCTCCATAATTTTAAACTTATTTCAAAATATTTCTATAATTTTTTGAGGTTTTCAAATTAACCGAATTAATTTGACTTTCCTTATTTGTTATAAAAATCGAATTAATAAGTTATAATTTAAGTATCCCATTAATACAATTTATTGAGTTTGACTATCCTTATTTTTTTAAATAACTAATAAGAATAGTTAAACTCAATAAATTGTATTAATGATTTTAATACAATTTAATTAACATATCTAAACTCCTTTAAATTCGGAATTTGACAAATCTTTCAACAAACTTTTAAAGGTTTTAATACTCTTCATAATTTTAAACTCATTTTAAAATCTTTTCATAATTTTTTGAAGTTTTCAATTTAACCGATTTGATTTTCATTTTCGTAATTATTTCTAAATTAATTAGTCATATTTTTTCAACTTTAATTATTTTCAAAGGCAACATAAAATTTTTAGTCTTTCCAAAGTTATTTGAGAATTCATTTATTATAAAACGTTTTTAGGTTTTGAAATTTAACAAAATATCAATGTCAGTGATTTAAAAGTTTGTTGCAAAATTGTTAAAAAATCAAAAGCAATTTCATAATTTTTTGAAGTTGACTAATTTCAATTTTTTTATATTTTGTAACTATTATGAAAATATTTCAAAACGGGTTGTTTTGAAATAGTATCAAATTTGTTACTTATAAAATGACGGCCAAAAAAATGTTTTTATTGATATATCTTTTTGGTTTAATGGTTTAAGTTAGTAAGATGTTTTATGTTGTTATTTTACTTTGTTTGTTGTTATATGTTATTTTGTTTTAATAGAAAAACAATTTAATAAAAACAACTTTATTAATGTTCAAATGTTACTCATAATTAAATATGTTATTATGGTATATTTAATTTGAATGCTATTGTTTTATAAGCAAAATGAGTTTCTTTTGATAGAATGTTTGAATAAGTTGATGGTGGTTTAATATGAAAGAACATGTTTATGTCTTTTGTTGATGTTTTTTGGTTGTTCGATGTACATTAACTTATTTTAACCTTTAACTTTTAATATCTAGACAATGTAAATGGTTAACGTTTTGGTCCAAAAGTTTGAAGAAGTTTTGTGGTGCTTAAATTTGTTGTTTAAATTTATTATATTTGTTAACCATATATTTTTCCACCCGTGTTTAACACGGGCTATACCCTATTTACTAATATGTTTTGTAATTTTTTCAAGTCTCAGACTTCTTGTATGTTGAAGTATTCCTTATAGATTGCAATTTTTAGATATTGATTTAATTAGATGCTTAATTTTTAGATGTTGATTTAACTAGAGCCCATCACTATTTGTATACCTACTTTCAATCAAAATAAGGTGGTGTTATACTGGTGATATCTTAAAAGATCCATCCTTAGCATACTTATGTTCTCACAGTGAGCCATAGAGGATGAGGTTGTATATATCTAACTTTATATACGTAATCAAGGAATTAGGTGGTACGAAAATAAGGGTCACCTACGTTTGGTTCATCAAACCAATGGCTTGAACAGTTATTACCAGTCTAAACTCTTTAAATCAAATTAAATCATTTACGTGGTTAAAATTATAAGTAGAAAACTTTAAAAATCATATAAATGCTTGTACATTGTTGTATTGTAATACATAGAACGATTACGCAATAGTCAAATCTATGGTTATCTATCCTGCACAAACATACAAATATGCTTACTTAAAACTTATTTGTTTTAAATTACCGTGACATATTGTCATGTAGACACTTTAGAACTTAGTATCACTTTAATCGTTTTATTTAATTGACTTCAATTGTAATAGGAATATATGGGAATTTTAAAAAAAAGTACAAATGAAAGAAAATAAAGTTTGTTAAATGGTAAATATTACTCAAATTATAATATTTTACACCAATAAATGAAAGGAAATTTAAAACAAATAAAAAAAAGCATTTGTTAGCAAATATATATATTTAGTCATTCAGGGTACGCACAATCTCTACATAGTATACAAATTTAATCTTATAAAAAAAACAATCATAACTTTATTTATTGTGTTTCTATACTGTGGTTTTGTTTCATGAAGTTGTTTTTATGTCAAGCACTGTACGTAAAACAACTTGATTATATGTTCTTAAACTATAATAAAAGAGTTATTTCCCAAACAATCCTCAAATAGCCTGTTTTTTCTATCGGATTCGACATAATTTCAACAACCTCCTCCGACGCAATATTTAGAACTTTAAAATTGCGCCACGTGTCAACGTATCAATGGATTCGACGGAATTTCTTAAAGAACCGTCGGATCCGATGGAATTTTAGTGGGTCCGACGGAATTCTTCATCTTCTACATCTCAAATTACCCTAACCCTCCATAACCAACCTCGATCTCCATCTTTCTTGTTTCTTCAAAAAATCAAGCAAATCACGAGTGTTAATCGCATAGTTTTCGAGGAAAATACAATCATAGTGTTCAAGTTCAATCTAGAAATTAAAATAAAAAACCCCCGAATTAAAAGATCTAAGGTTCGTCGGACAATTAAACAGTTGGATCCGACGGAAGCATGAACTGAACCGTCAGATCCGACTGTTTATGATTAAGTCGGTTTGTTTCATTAATCCGCCGGACAAAACGGTATATACCGTCGGATCCGACGGAATAGTATGCTTAGTGACGCGTCCTGATAGGTTTATTAATCCATCATATCTAAAACGGCTTCCGTCGGATTCATTATGATTTTTAGGCTAGTTTGGGTATTTTGTTTGATTTTAGACTATTTTTAGAAAACCAAAGTTAAAATAGGCTATTTTGTGAAGATTCCCATAATAAAAAACACACAGATGATCGTCAACATATAGTATAAATAGTATGTGAATATTATAGGATAACATAAGTTTTGCTTTTTTACATCCTAATCAGGGCCGTCTTCGAGAATTTAAATACCTCGGCTGAGCCAAAATAAAAAGTCATGTATGCCTTAATGAAATTTTTTTATTTACTAGCGTACATGGATAAAACTTTTATCGACTGGTTTATTATAAGCATAAACCATCTGAGCATTTAATTATCTTATAAACCATTGCAAATAACCTTATTTTTACAACAAAACACATATATATGTAATATGTATAAAAAAGTTTATGCCCCCGAAAATTATGTGCCCAGCGATGGTGCGGCTCGCACATCCTCCGAGCCTCTCCTGAAGAATCTTAATGTAATTTATTTAGCACCTTGTTAAATGCAAAAATTGAACTCGTAACATCTATAAAATGTAATAATTAAACTTATATTATATTTTATTATTTAATTTATGGGAGTGTTTGGGATTTCATATTTAACCTCCTTATAGAAACTTATATAAGTTATAAGTTATAAGTTATATAGTTATAACTTATAACTTATCTATACATAGTTTTTAACTTTCCAATTACCTTATAACTTAAAAGTCAAAATTAAAATACGTAATCCCAGACACCCCATTAGTCTTTAATTTACTATATTAAATATTTAGAAATGTTGATTGTTTTTCAAATCTTTTATGTATTTAGAACATGATGATATATCAATCAATAAAATTTAGTTTCTTAAAGCATGCGCAAAATGTGATTATTTTAACCAAACACTTAGAAAGAAATATAATACTTCCTCCGTCCTATTATAAGTGTCTTGTTTTGACTTTTCATGTCTTTCTTTTGCAACTTTGATCGTAAATTTTGTTGTTCGTATCATATAATACTTGATGAAAATTATATCAATGTAAAATATATTTAAAACCAATCCATTTATATATATATTACATCAAGTATTATATAACACAAAAAAAAATATTGTCGGTCAAAGTTAAATAATAAAGACTTAAAAATTTAAAGTAGGACACTTATAATGAGACAGAGGAAGTAACTATTATCAAAATT